>NW_004443409.1:0-1352 GCF_000184155.1 Fragaria vesca subsp. vesca
ATATCATGTCATTTTGTAGCTGAAATTTTTCAGAGATGTGCCTTCAGATGTCTAGTGCATGCTGGTAAACAGTTTTCAGTTTCATTTCCCTAGCTACAGATATTATGTTCCAAGTGACAGAGGGCAGAAACAGGGCACAGCGGAATCTGCAGAACAGTTCAGTGAGTTTCGAGGCCAACCAATTTTGACTCAGAGATAATTTGTCAGTGAAAATTTAACGCAATGTGATTACGTGAGTCTACTTTTTCCTCCAGTTTGCCTCACCCACTTTGCACCTCTGGAGCTTCAGATATTGCATTTTTGGTGACTGAGGGTCAGCAGCAAACTTCATGACAAACCGGCAACTTTGACCGGCTTTAGTTTTTACCTCGTTGGAAGATAGGTGGCCTACTTCATATGGTTGGAAAGCTCTCTGAGTCTACTTTCCACTAAGGGAAGCCTCATCTATTTATCACATTCTCAGTTTGAGATATGAGCATTTCATGAGAAAAAGGTCATTGCTGAAAGTTTGCTTCACTCACTACCTTTTGTTCATTTGGTTGGTTGGACTTCTATATGCTTCATTTCATCTTGGGAGAGCATGAATAGGGCAATATTGAGATGTGTTGGAGGTGGCAAAGTGTAAGAGCTTAATGGATGATCTTGTCTCTTTACTCCTTTTGTGTGACTTCATGCTCGAGAGCTTTGTACATTCTATTTGAAGTTGATCTTCTTGAGCACCTTGAGCTTTTATGGTGCATCCATTATCGAAGTCAAGGCCTTGTGCCTTGAGAATGGTGTCCATTTTTGGTCTTCTCCAAAGCCAATGAGCAATGGAGGTCGACAAAGTGAGTTTCCGTAACTTTTCTCCGCATTAACATTTTCATTTTCATAGTTAATTTGTGTACCTTTGCCCGAACTTCACTCTCATGCCTAAATCCAACACAGATTTAGCTTTCAAGCTCACTTTGCAACATTGAGGACAATGTTGGTTTTAAGTGTGGGGGTGAAGGCTCGGCGCCTTATATATATTTATATATAATTGTTTCTTTCTTTGTTAGTTTTGATGTAAATAAGTAGTACCTAGTGTCTTTCCGACCCCAATGATAAAAGCATGAACTCAATGAGTTGTGGCTTTGAAGAGAAACAGCATGTTTATAGGTCTTAGGATTTATTTTGCAATTAATTTTGACATGTGATTGTATGCTTGAGTGCTAGTTTTTGACAAGTAGGGAAAGCATATCTAGACTTGTATGACTTGCATACCTATTTGTGAGATTTTAAGCCTTATTGATAAATATGCATTGTTCGTATTTACTTGTTCTTCATGTGTGCCAATTTTGCGATTACGGTCTCTCTAGAACTTGCTTCAT
>NW_004443409.1:1700-4086 GCF_000184155.1 Fragaria vesca subsp. vesca
AGACCTAATTTGCGAAATTGTTATCAAGTGAAACACAATTAGCCCTAAACACTTGAGCGGAAATATTTAATGCATCCTTGTGAGTTTAGCGGTTAATCCAAGTTTAGTATGTCGTACTTACTTGTCGTAAATTGGTTGGACACATGGCTAGCACATAAACATCTTTTGCATGTTATATATTAATTACCTAATAAATTTTTGAGACCTATACATATGCTTGATCAATTCATTGTCATTTACATAATTTAGTTCCCCGAGGATGTGGTTGGAAAGACTTGCTAGCACCACTAATTTGCATTTGTGTGTTTAAGTTAGTAGTTTTCGGTTTATGTTTTATTTAATTTCTTTGAGAACAAACAAAGTTCAAGTGTTTGACTTAGGAAAGCTGAGTGCTCATGTGCATAACACGAGTTTATTAGTTCAAATTGTCAGTTATCTCTATTAATTAAGCCAATTTGGCTTATGGAACTGGTCATGGTTAAATTTTCAGATATCCCCATAATTGCCCCTACATGAAAACCTCTTGCATGAAACTGAGTTTAACAAATAGAGGATAAAATAGACAAACTCTAAATCCAGAAAAACCTTTCACAATTAGAATTAAACTCATGACCACGTTTGAAGGAGAGAAAAAAGTTACCAACTCCCACTAAAATTCAGTTGCTCTACCCTAGAACACGTTCTTGATTTCTTTTGTACTGTTTAATCTCCCCCGCAAAAATTGGCAAAACTACCTACATGAAAACTGACGGCATTGAATCACATTGGTTGGTGGTTGATGTTTACTACAGTTTTGCAACGATGATTGTTGTTGTTTTGATTTCATAAAGGTCTTATTCAATCGTAGCCAGAGTTGGTTTTGTGAAGGACTAATCAGATCGGACCCAAGTTACATCAAAGGTTTTTAGTTTATTTTGGTATTGAACATTTTATTTATGGATTCGGTTGATCTGCTACCATTTCTAAATAGAGTGTAATGAAATAGAGAAATAGAAGTAGTAATCAAGCCCTAGAAAAAGAGAACGTGATCGAAGTGCGATAAATGACGAAGATTGGGTGCGTCAGTCTCACCCTATTGCTTTGGTAATTGCCTTTTTAATATTTGGTCTTGATTCATGAGCACTTCTAAGATAATCAAAGGGGATTGTTTGTAAATGTTTATAATGAACCTTAGTTTGTAGAGAAATTTTGAAAACTAACCAACTTTTGGTCATCAAGATGGTTTTTAACCTTCTTTTTTCATTTAGTTGAAAAATAACCATATGATGGTATAAAAAGTCTTTGTTACCCTTAATATTTGAATATCTTGTTAACAAAAAGAATATATCTTGTTCGAATCTGAGCTTGATGAGACCAAAAAGATTGGGGGTTGAGTTGAGATGAAGAAAATGGGTCATGTCTGTGTCAAATAACTTTGAAGATTCAGTTGGATGGTAAATAAGTTTAAATGGGATCGTTGGAGGTCCAAAGAGCTGTGACCATTTTCAGATCGAATCCTCGTTGAAATTTAACTTAGTCTAACTGGTCTCTGATTGCCAACAAATGAGGAGAGCTCCATTAAGCCTAAACGCGCTCCAACTTTAGTATAGCTACTGTACTCAGTTCTTCCTATAACGAGGTTCTTGGTCGCCATGTTTATTTTCTTATTTCTGCAAATCATAATTAGTTATGATCAAGGCATATTTTCTTATCAGGAAATAGAATTTCACACACAGTTGGATATAATATCTAAATTTTCTCAAATAAAAGATGAAGATGATTTATCTGCATTGCTACTGTTAGTTTGTACTTTTTCTTCTTTGCCGAACGAAAGTATGAAAATGATATCTCTATTTTAGGGCAAAGCGTCTCTTGGAGAACAATTACTTTATACAGTACCATCGAAAAGAAAAGAATTGTATTACACCGGTCAAATATATATATAGCAAATGATCCTAACAGTATTACTTTAAGTTATCGATGAAGCCCCTTAATAACAAAAACAGTTTTTAAGTTTTAGTTGTAGAGAATTGATACGGGCATAATAGACTTTTTGCCTTGTAAAATGGTTATTTTTCAACTAAATGAAAAAAGATGGTTAAAAACCATCTTGATGACCAAAAGTTGGTTAGTCTTCAAAATTTCTCCAGTTTGTAAATGTTTCTGGATAATTCTGTGAGGGGACTGTTATGTGTTGCTTGATTTTGCAGACCTAACTTAATTTTTTGGCTTTCTTCGTGTAAATCTTTGCCACACGGAACACCATTTCGAGGTAGGAAAACTCTTTTTTGTCTTTTGTTTTTCTTCATCTCTGTTTAATTGTTTGTTTAAGTACTTAGTTTTGAAGTATCATTAATTTCCTTCATATGTCTTTGAAGGGTCCATTGCAGAAAAACTGCAGATTGCC
>NW_004443409.1:4681-6245 GCF_000184155.1 Fragaria vesca subsp. vesca
AAAAAAAAACACATCATAGGAGTAAAAAATGTGTGGGAGAGGAGAGGGGTTCGATCCCCCGCATCACCAATCTTTCTATCTTCTTTTTTGTTTCGTCCAAACGACACCGTCTGTTTAAAAAGCCTACCAAAGTTTCTCGCCGCAAACCAGTGTGTGTCGTGGTCCTTTTAACATGGAGCTCTCCTTTTCTCCTTCCTCCCCTTCTGTTCGGATTCGAGGCACCACCAAACCAAATTGCAATTTAGTTGTTTTATGAATGCAATTTAGTTTCTTCTTCCCCAATTCTCTTCTTTCCTTCTCTCCTTTCTCTCGCGTTGGTCTCAGATCCTAACACTAATTCAGGTAAATCAAATCTTTGCTTCTTCTTCTTCGCTCAGATCGGTCTGAGTCGCCGTTCAGTTTTCAATTTTTCGGTGACGGTTTTTTGTCTCCGGCGGTTTGAGTTAACCCTAGTTTTGATCGGGAATGTTCTTTTCTTTGAAATTTGAGTGCTAATCTTGGTTCGATTTTCCCGTTTTCAGATCGATCAACATGCCGGCTGAGACGCGATTCCGATTGGTGAGGCCGTTCGACATCGCCGAGGCCTTCGTTCAGAGGCGGAGCGGGCGGCGGCAACTTCAGTGACCCAGCGGCCCCTAGGGATTTGGGGGACAGGCGGTGGAGTGGCACCGAGCAGTTTGAGGACTCCGGAACCGGAATCGAGCGTGGACGTCTTAGCCGGAGAAGGGGACATA
The DNA here is from genome assembly GCF_000184155.1 of Fragaria vesca subsp. vesca. NCBI lineage: Eukaryota > Viridiplantae > Streptophyta > Magnoliopsida > Rosales > Rosaceae > Fragaria > Fragaria vesca. Next base: position 5,416 of record NW_004443409.1, read on the forward strand.
GATCGAACAGCGTGTTGCCTTCTTGGTACCCAAGAACCCCTCTGCGTGATATAACTGCGATTACTAGGTGAGGATCACTTTCTCTGAGTTCTGTGTTTCCTTAGTTTTAGGGCTTCAAAGAATTTCAGGGGATGGCCATAAATCCTAAATCCCCAAATTTTTGATTGGCAATTAGGCTTTCAGTGCTCTTTATTTTCAGTGATTGGGTCCCATTTTATTTACATTAAAAGCATGGCTATTTATTTGCTGTAATATATTGAATGGTTGGTTTGTTTCATGAAAATTTTCATTGAATCCATTTTGCAGTGTATATATAAATGGGTCTTTATTTTGTTTGCTTCTACCTGTAGTGGTTCATGTCACATTGTCTATGTTGTTTGCTTGTTTTGATGAACAAAGAGTCTCACTTGTTTGCCATGGTCTCAGTATCATTATTGGCTTTAATAGGTTTGTTGAACAAACAGTTTCAGGTACATTATTGGGTTTATTAGCAAGTAAACGTGTTTATAATTTCAGTGATTCGTGTTACCCTCGTCTTTTCTTTGTTTGATTGGGTTATTGATCAATGAGTTTCCTTGTATTGATTTTGTGATTGATTTATATGTCTGTGTGTGTGTCTCGACTTTAGTGGGTTAGATATTTAAGTGTTCCTCTCTTTGCTGTCTTCTTGAGTTGTGAAACAACTAGTGTCATTTGGTTCATAACCACACACCTTCATTATCAAACCTGCTTCTACCGCTGGTTTTAGTGTTCTTAAATAAGAAATACTATTTTTCTAGTAAAGTTCACTCTTTCAATGTTATGCCTCTCTTTAATGACATTCCTTCGTC
>NW_004443410.1:0-4115 GCF_000184155.1 Fragaria vesca subsp. vesca
TTATGACAATTACTCTACAATAATGCTAACAATCTAATAAAAATGTAACCTAATGAATAGTTTGAAAGTTTAATACACGACAATTGCTAAAGAATTAATTAGGAACAGACCAAACCGACACTCTATGATACCATAATTTGAAAAGAATTAAATTCAGTTTACCCCTATGAGGTTTGGGAGTAATTCATGTTAATCCCTATACCTTCAATTTCATCAGTTTACCCCTCAAACTTTTGAATTTTCCTCAACCGTGACCAATGTCCTATCTTTTGTCAAAATCAGACGTTAACTACTGATAATTTTAACCTTAACTGTGGGCCCGTATCTAGAATTAACGGTCAATTCAAACGGAATATGAGAATTTGGGCACGGCAGACAGAAATTGAAGAGTTCAGTGGGAAAACTGATGAAATTAAAAGTGTAGAGACTAATAAGTCACCCCCAAACCAAAATGGGGTAAACTGAATTTAATTCATTTGAAGACTTCAAAATTCACCTTCAACACAAATTATAATGTATAGCTTAAAGTCCATTAAAATAAAGTTCAATGTTTAAAAATAACAAATTAGAAATGAAAAAGAGCAATTAAATATTATAGTACATTATCTTAAGCTCCCAAGAATGTGGTCTTTGATTTTCAAGGTAACATATCACTTTGTACACTTTACATACATGACACCTTAAACAAAGTCATCAACTTGAACAAAGTCATCCCAAAGATGTGACAAACCTCTTGCCATATCGATGCGATCACAATAAGCGATATGTGAGGATCCAATCGCTTTCATCTACATAGCATGTCTGGTATTTTGATTCACTATTCCTTGAAAATTCCATTCCAAGACGTTCATCTCTACAAAGGTAACATTGGTGCTCCTTCTTTCTAGCCGGGCGAGGCAGATACCAGAAAACCCACTCTAGGTGGCGCACAAGAGCATTAGGTTTTCGTATTTTGCTGTAATCGAGGTGGCTTGCTATCTCACTCTCAGTACATAAATAAAAAAAAATATAATTGCTCCCTCTATTGTATTTATTATCCTTCTTTTTGTTTTTTTGTTTTTTGTTTTATCAAAAGGTCATTCCATTTAAATCAGAGCAATCAGTACAAATACGACGTATCCCTGAGGGGTCGTAAGAAAACATCGTCTTGCAGAATTGCAAGTGCTATACTAGCTAAAGCATAAGCTTTGAAATCCAAAGTACATTCACTTTGTAGCGATTAAGCACGATTTTACAAGTAAACTAGGATCCGCAAAAAACTATCAAATACTCTACGAATGCAAACTAGTTTAGTTGGACCAAACTAAAATTAAATTAGGGGCCCAAGCCCAACTACATCCACCAAGACCCATCTAAAGGAAACCCTAGCTGATCCAAACCAGGCTCAATCGAGCCCAAATGCAAGAGGAGACATGAATGATGCCCTAGCAGCCATCACCCTTCCTCCGTCGTCGTTTACCCTAGACACCAGCAACGCCGCCGTAGCCAATCCTGACATCAAAGATTTATCACCATCACCAACACCAACCTTGTCCACAACGCCACAACCCTCTCCACCATCGCAGAGAGGAAACAAGCCTGATTCATGGCTGCCTGGCAAGACATGAGACCCGCCGCTACCACCGAACGCACCAATCTTCACCCATTGCTTCTTAGAAGCAGTCAGTTCCTCCACCTGATCCCAACCCCGATGGTCTTCCTCAACAAAGCTAGCCTTCCAGACCGGAGAAGTAGCGGTCACCATCATTAGCAGCAAATCCGGATCAAATCCTCCCTCTACAACACCGGCAGCAAGTCCGCGATCTCGATCGTACCAGGCCAAACCAGATCCAACTCCGCATAAATTCGGATCCACACCCATCTAATCCACCGTCAAAGATCGCAATCGATCCCTTAACCACCATCCTCCCTCACCCCTTAAAAAGACATTCCAAATACTGATCAGAGCGAAAACGCAAAGAAAGGCCAGTAAGGGAGCACAAGGTTGTGAGTCACCACCACCAGCTTCCATGATTCTTCCATGGAGGAGGGAAAGCCCCGCCTCTTTGGTCGTTTTGAAGAAGCCGCCGCCGCCACTAGGGTTAGTAGGGCGCGCGCTATGTTTCTCGCGAGAGAGAGAGCCCATTTTTTTTTGAACCAATTGTTTTCAGTAACACTAATACGATAAAAAAAATCTCTAACAATTAAAACACCTTCTAAACATGTTATAAAGTTTCGAGAATCTCATTCTTTTCATCAAATAACTATTTATCAGACGCTGACAATCTTGATTCAGTTTATGTTACTACCAACAACAAGCTATTGAACATGAATAAATCATCCGAATCTAAATTAATGCGTGAAATTTTTCTCGACACAAAGTCTTTTAGAATGAATATAGAACTAGGTAAATTATCCTTCTTTTTGTTAGAACATGCAAGTTCAATTTACTTAGCATTAATAGAAAAAAGAAATTATTTCATCAGGAATAATATTATTATGTTTATTAGCTTATTTAGAGTGTCTGGGGTCTATCTTCATGAATTAGTTGAAGATCAAAAAAGGCAGCTGTTTCAAATGGAGTAAGAAAGCTGGTGTTTCCCAGTCTGCAATGGTAGACAGATTTCCAGCAAATTTTACAAAGGGCTGGTAAATGAGTCGAATATATATTGGATTGAGTTAAGAAGGATTAGGCCATTAGGGTTTCATATATAAATAATTGTAAATGACCTTGAGTATATTGGTGGCCGGCGCTTTGAATTCAATTCTTTTTTATCTCTCAAATAACCTCCCAAGAGTCCCAAACAAGTTCAGGACAAATGGGTCGCTACCGTCTCAACAGGCTCTCGTCCAGATACAGCCCTTATCTACCAGTAATTAACTGTTACTAATTTCTTTTTTCATTGAGTCTTTTCTTTGTTAAATTGATGTTGTTAGTGATCTTCTCTCAAGGTAATCTATGTGTTTTACTCTCACACTGGCAAGCTAGAGAACAACATCTTGCATTATTAATCTATTAGCGCACATCTCTGCTCATACTGGAGAAGACAATCAATCAATTTAGAATTTGGAGAATTAAAAGGGTTTGTTTGCAATCCAATTTTCATCATTTCTACGTGCATTTTGCATTTCCTTTTTGTATTTTTTTTTTATCTTTTTCAATTTCATACATATGCTTGTCGACTTACGACATTTACACTCATCACTGTATGTGTGTGTTGAACGAGGGGTGTAGAAAACACTCTTTCTAAACAAAATTCCTAAAAACTATGTTAACTATGTTTTTATATATAAGAATGATACATTCTCAACAAATTCTTAACATGCACGTAATAATTTATTTATGATTTATGAATATTATTTCCATGCACGTATCTATAAAGAGTTATTTATCATGGTATTGTTGATACCAAAAAAAAATAAAAATTACGGAAAAGGAAAAAATAAATAAATAAATAAATAGAAGAGTATTTATTCATATCATACTCTTCTGTTGAGTTCAATTACAACTCTTGCAAGTAGGTGCTTGGATAAGAACAAATCTGTACGAGCACCAAAAGTTGATTTAAACTTAATTATCCTAACCCAGCACGCTATATAAAGAGGCCAATACCTCCACAGTTAAAGAAAAAGGAAAAAGAAAAGAATACAGAGAGAAACACAGAGAGTTTGGACTGGGATCCTCTCCTCGTATTTCTCTGCTTATTCTTCCTCATAAATGAATCTGAGCCATCCAATCTTAATGGATGGCCAAGATTTCTCTGGCTTTATTCCCTCAAATTTCAGACCCTGAGTATAAACCCAGAGTAGGTTGATATGAACCCAGAAGTAGGGTGATCAATTTTGGGTTGATATTGGTACCGGCGACGATACCAAAATGATGAAAGTTCTCATTTCGAAGGAACACTTTGAATAACTAAATTTAACACACGGCTAAATTTTTACACAAAGTGAGGCCAAGTTTCAACATACCAAAATGATGAAAGTTCTCATTTCGAAGGAACACTTTGAATAACCACTACCAGGACAAGCACTTTAGCCGACGAAAATTTTTCGTCGGCCTGTCAGCTTAATTCGTCGGCTAAGATTTCGTCGGGAAAAGCTCGTCTGTGGTGACTTTAGCCGACGACACACGT
>NW_004443410.1:20428-22113 GCF_000184155.1 Fragaria vesca subsp. vesca
AAATATTTAAAACGNACGTGTTTAATGTACAAATTAACTAATTAATTTTTTTAAATACCTGTTTACGAGGGTTGTTGAATTCTGATGTTAGAAGCCAACGCCACTCGTACTCCCTGTACAAGAACTCAACAGGGGTACCAGAACGTGCGTTCCCGTGCGTAGTCCAGTGGGTCCGCAACTCGTTCTTCCATTCCTTGTACCTACAGATACAACAAAATATTAGAAATATTATTAATATCACATGCAATTTGTTTTTTCATTAACTTCCCAACGTACCTTCCCCCATGCACAACGTCCGCCCAGCTGCTCTTCAGGTGCTCGGGAACTTCAAACCACACATGCATTTAACCGTTTATTAGTTTAGTTTTTCAAAAAATCAACAATGTAATACATAATATTATTGAGGCATTTTGTAAACTCACCGACATCGCGTTGTGGACCATATCCTTAACCTCCTACGGGACCTCGCCCCAGTCTGACTACAACATAGGGACTCTATCCCTAATGAGCGCTCCCACGCGGCCGGAGTACATCCTCGACTTCCCGCCCGATACTATGTCGCCATCCCCGTCAGTACGGATGACGATCCTCCCTGAGGTACCGACCATCTTCTCGAGAGCCTTCCCTGTGACGGGGCCTCTCTTCTTCTTTGCCGGCTTCGCTCCGACGGTGCCTATCACATGATAAACCAAATTGATTATTAAAATCGGAGAATTATAAGAAAACAAATCATTCATCTTTTATTACCTGAGGGCGATGCGGCGGACGCGACAGATTCCATCTCTGTCACCGATGATGATACCCTCGCGGAAATAAGAGGCGTATAAAAAGACACGAACTGGTACGCCGCTGATGAAGCCACTGGTGGGGGCAGTGGATAAATCGACGCCCCTGAGCCATCGACTGCAGGTATTGCCGGTATTATCCGCGGAAGGAACAGATGAGGCGGCGGCATCTGTACCCCAGATGACCCACCATCCGAAGTAGTAGGACTCGGAGTGGGCGCCCGGTGTATCTCAGGCATACAGGGTGCAGACACCTCCGTCTGGGTCTGAGGCCACAACTGCCTCGAGGAATGAGGGACGCGCGGCTGCCTCGATGACTGGGGCACCTCCGGCTGCCTCGATGAAGGGGGCACCTCCGGCGGCCTCTACGCCGTCTCCAGAAGGGCCGCACGTCTGGCTGTCATGAGGCCCCGAAACAACGTTTGAGAGTTGCTAGAGGTTCCCTCAGACGATTCGGACCTTTGGCCCTTCGAACCTTTCGTCGATCTAAAATTACCACTCATCCTGTTTAAAATATTAATTTGAATCAAGGCTGAGAAAGAAAATCATGAAACTTCATAACGACAAACCACATGTAGGTCATACACAAAATCAATAGGCATCAAAAATATCCACAATATTCCAACAAAACCATATATTAAAACTTGCATAATCCAATATATTAAAACTTGCAAAATCAATCGGCGTCGATCATAGTTTTTTTATTTGGTCCTATCAAATTAATGCAAATTTTTGTCAAAACACCAACTCAATCATTCACACCAATAACATTCAATAGATGGATTATCACCAAAATTCTCAATATATTCATCATAAACCAATCCACAATATCAATAGCGAATAAAAAACCCTAAATTCCTAAAATTCGAAACCCGTAACGCACATATCGAAATAAAAATC
>NW_004443411.1:0-2151 GCF_000184155.1 Fragaria vesca subsp. vesca
GATGATACCCCGATCTCAAATCAATCTTGGAGAAAACAGAGGCACCCCTCAACTGATACAAATAAATCATCGATCCGAGGCAACGAATATTTATTCTTCACTGTGACCTGATTCAACTTCCTATAATCAATGCATAGTCTCATGGTGCCATATTTCTTCTTAACAAACAACACCGGAGCACCCCATGGAGACATGCTAGGCCGAATAAAACCCTTATCTACCAACTCCTGCAATTGAGTCTTCAACTCTTTCAATTCCGCTGGAGCCATTCTGTAAGGCGCCTGAGAGATAGGCATAGTTCCGGGAAGTAATTCTATAGAGAAGTCTATCTCCCTTGCAGGAGGCAAACCAGGCAACTCCTCAAGAAAAACATCCGGAAACTCTCTTACTACAAGAATATCTTCTAATCTCACAACTCCCATACTTGTATCCACCACATGAGCTAAAAATGCCTGACAGCCTTTACTCAACAATTTCCTTGCAGCAACAGCGGAAATTATGCAACTAAAAATAACATCTCTTTCCCCTTGGAAAGCAACCTCAAAACCACCTGGACTTCGAAGCACCACTATTTTTTGTAAAACAATCTACCATAGCTCTATATGCTTCCAAAAAGTCCATTCCCAAGATCACATCAAACTCCACTATATCTAAAGGAATTAAATCAGCCTCGAAATTAACTCCTTCCACTACCACTTCACAGCCACTAAATACCCAATTTATTCTCATCACCTCACCAGAGGGTAGAGACACATGCCACTCGCCTGGAAGAGACGAGGATGGCACATTGGCATGGAGGGCAAATCTACTAGACATGAATGAATGCGTGGCTCCGGGATCAATTAAAGTAAAAGCAGGCTGACCAAAAATCAATAACGTACCAATGATGACATCTGGAGAAGTACGACCCTCCTGCTGGGTCATAGCATGCAGTCTAGCGCGAGTCATGGGACGTCCACGCTGACCACTTCCCCGCTGAGAGCCACCTCTGACTGAAGCACTGCCCTGGGCACCACTACTAGAGCCTCCAGCTGAAGACTGACCAACAGGCTGAGTAGGGGTGGGAGTGGTCCTCTGAGCCAACAATGGGCAATCTCTCCTAAAGTGGTCCTGACCACCACACTCAAAGCACCCAGAAAACTGCTGCTGCTGCCCATAAGAAAAAGTCTGACTACCGGATGTCCCACCATGGAAACTGCCACCCGAACTATATTGCCCGGACTGCTGCCTACCCAACTGGCTCCTAGCAGGTCTCCTGTGACGTCCTCTAACCCTGAACCGAGAAGGAGAACCTGATCCCCCACTACTGCCACTACCAGCTGATGAACCTGAAGCGGATGATGAAGCAGCTTTCTTGGATGGACCCTGACTGGGACCACCGAAATCTCGTGGCCGAGCACTATAAATCCCCATAGACTCAATGGCCATGGCTGCATGAACAGCGTCAGAGAAAGTCGGGTAATAAACACCCGTCATCTTATCTGCAAACACTCCACCAAGTGCCCCAATGAACATCTCCATCCTGGTCCTCTCATCAGGAACCAAATACGACACATGATAGCTCAGGGAAGTGAATCTCTCTTGGAACTCTATAACGCCTTCATCATCCCTCTTCTTTACATTCAGGAAATCTGACTGAATTCTGCTGCGATGGGCAGGACTGAAATATTGCCCCAAGAAGAGAGTCTTAAACTGTTCCCACGACATGTTCAGCGCATCCTCAACATTTCTGCTGGCCAGCGACCACCAGTGATGTGCTGAATCATCCAGGAAAGTTACTGCCATCTTCACCTTCTTTTCATCTGGCAACTCTGTGCTCACAAAAGCTTTTTCCATTTTGTCCACCCAAGTATAAGCATCAAGGGGTCCCTTGGCACCCTTGAACTCTCTGGCTCCAGCTTCAAAAACTTCTCTCCTTTTTACAGTAGGAGGGCGTGGAGCCCGATCCATGACATTCCTCAGCATATTTCCAATATCATCAACCAGTCCCCTGACCTCATTGCCTTCATCGGCATTGGTCGAAGTAGCCACACGGGGTTGCCGTGGGCGCCTAGGAGGCATAGTACCTGAGGAAGAAGAAATTTAGTAGTCCATAAACAAGACTAACACAATAATCACATATACCCAATAACATATAGCATCAAAAGCATA
>NW_004443411.1:2171-8384 GCF_000184155.1 Fragaria vesca subsp. vesca
TATAGAGTCTGAGAGGCTCGATATTTTATGCGATAAAAGTTTTATCGCTTGCGGCATGCATTCGATTTTTTTCTTAGAAATTAATTTGGGGAAACATAAATATTTTATTTATTATTTTATTTTTGTCCACTCACTCTAACGTTATTAAATGTTTTCCCCTGGGCCCTTCGTTTTAAATTGCCCAGTCTGCAGAGTTCGGGTTGGATCTAGTAGGAGACGAGGCATAGTCACCCGCATTTCTGCCAGTTTTCGCCAGTAGGTTACCTGTTCAACCTACTCGTGTTTTCTTGCTTCCGTTTGTGTTTAGTAGCTTTGAATACTTTAGAATTTTTGTAAATTATGTGAGGTTCGGAAGTGTTGAATTAAGAGTGTAATACGAAATTTTCGAGTTAGGGTTGTCCATCTGCAAGGGAGATTTTCTTAATCTTTTCAGTAAATTTTCCTTGGAGGTGGTCCCCGCACGACTTACTCTGGGTTTCAGGGTGAAATTCGGGGTGGGTCGTGTCAATACTTACTGGGTTAGTGTAACTCATGATGCTACACATTTATATTTTTCATGTAACGAGTATATTCCTGGGGATGGGGTGAAACGACGTAAACTTAACAAAGAATGTTTTATATTTCTACTTTATTTTCATCACAATAAATCTTTATTTGTGTTTACAAGATTTATCGATAATCTCAATCGATGTAAAAAAAAATAGTTTGTTATATCAATCGAAAGTTTTACTTAGAACTATTCTCTTACTTTCAAGTTTTATTATTGTTTTACGGCTCACGTCACAAGTTCACAAGCCATATTTCAGTATAATATTGACCTTGAATTTGGGGGCGTGACACGGGGTGTATCATTTATGCTCCTCCTCCTTTGTTCTTTTTGCTGGCTTTAGCCTTTCAGGGGTGTCCCATTCTTCTTCTTTCCTCTTTTTTGCCCCACGCTTCTCCAGGTTGATGTTTCTTTCAATCGAACCAGTCTCCAAAATTTGTTTTGAGCCCTTCTGCTTGCCATATTTCTTGAGCCCTTCTGCTTGCTATCCTTTATTCTTCAAGATGGTTTCTTCATTCATTTTTGTTTCGGCCATTTCCACAGCTTGAGCAACAAGTTTGTCTAGTTGTGACAGGTTGACATCGGTCGTCACAGGTTCATCGTCTTCTGGAAATATCTTTTGCAACGACTCTGGTTCTGCTGCTTGTTCAAAAAACTACACAAAAGAAAACACACAAGTTATCCTCAAAAAAATGAAGAAAACACAATATTTATTGGGGGTCAGTAAACAGATTTCTACTCTTACCTCTTCAGTTCCTGGTTGCTTCTCTCTACAGCTATTATCTTCCATTTTGTCTCTACAATTATATTCTTCCTGTTCAATCGGCTTTGACTTATCCTCCTTCTCCTCTTTCTCCTCAGTTACACATATTATCTGTCTTGTCTGAGCATGTTTTGCCGCCTTGTGCAACTGTTTCTTGAGAGCGTTGATTTGATTTTTGTCTGCCCTCCTTTCTTTCTCTAGCTCAATGATTTGGTTGTCCGCTTTCTTTAACTTGCCGAGCAATTCAATGTTTTTGTTCACCAGTTCTTCATTTGCTTTGGCAAGTTGTGTCAGCTTCTTCTTCATATCTTCCATCGGCAGCTCCTGTACACGTTATAACAACGACATCGTTACTGTTAAACAATTATATCCAAATAAACAAGTTTATTGCCCCCCAGTAAACAACAATACATTATCTCTCTTTCAATTTCATGGCAATTACACATAACATATACCCTAATAAACAATTTTATTGCCCCCTAGTAAACCCATTAGAAGTTTACTGCCCCTCAGTAATCTTCTACTAGGGGTCAGTAAACTTGCAATTGAAGTTCCATTTTCATTGCCAATAGTTTTACTGGGTGTTAGTAACCATTCAAACTTACCCAATCAATTGTCCTTGGTGTTCCATTGTCATCTGGTTGCCGCTCATCACTGCCGGAACTTGTTTCCTCCTCATCCATCCATAGACCTTCTATTATGGGTTCCTGTTTTTACATTTATAAGACACAAATAAGTTTAATTTAGTTTTTCGAAAAACAAAATTTTATCTGTGCAATATTTTTATAAAAAAAAAATGGCTATATAAATAAAATACCATTACCTCTAGCAATTCAGGTCTTCTTAAATACTCCTTTTCTTTGATGATCTCTTGTATTGACCATCTTATAAATCTGGGAGTCTCCTTCTCTTTCCCGATAATCCGCTTCTTTATTTTTGTTTTCTCAAGGAACCAGTATAGAACCAGTAGGAGGCATCCGTTCAAAACTCTTGGCTCCCCCCTTACGTGCTTGTGAAGTCCTTGGTTGGTGCAAGAATTCTAATACCTTATGTGACCAGTTGTATTTATCGATGCCTTCAAGGTCTTCACACTTAATGAGTATCAGTTTCCATTCAATGTGGTTCCCGCTTCTGCTGAAAATAAAGTTGCCATAAGGTACATTATAACCAAAGAGGCTATCTTCCTTGGATCCGCCTTCTTCTTCTGAATCTTACTAAGCTCTTCCGTTAATGTGTCATCAATAACCTTTCTGGTGATTGTTCTTCTTGTTTGTTTTCCAAAGACAGCAGAATCTACCACATTCTTCTTGCCCTTGCAGTATTTTTGGTCTATTGTGACATCCACATCCGAGCCTTCTTTGGTTATTCCAAAAATTGAATGAACATCATGCTCCGTAATTTCAATCTCCCTGCTCCCAAAAATGAAGTTTTTATTGTCACTGTTGTAGTGCCTCATTAGGATCTCAAAACCAAATTCAAGCTTCTTCACTTAATCCTCCTCAACCTTGCCCAATCTGAATGCTTCAATTATTCCCCGAAAACAAGTGTTGTTTATCAACTCCCATGATTCTTCTGGGATGCTCTCCTTGACTCTATTCATTAACGTAGAAAATGATGTCAGTGAGCACTTTTGCTGCACGTGTTTGATCTTGGTTAAGTCACATTCTCCTCATTTTTCCTTCTTCTTTCTTCCCTTTTCTTCGTCCTCCTCCTCCCCTGAATCTATCTCCGCTTGTTTTCTTTTTATGCCTGTTGGTCTTTTCTGAAAAAGATACTTTTCTATTTCCCCCTCTTCATCTTCAATGTAATCATCATCTTCTTCTTCTTCTTCAGCAGCGTCACCCTTCTGGACCTCTTTTCTCATTTTCTTCGACTTTATCTTCTGTAAAACTTCTCCTAAATTTGTTATGTCCTTATAGAAGCTACAGATTCTTGAACCGAATCCTCTTCGGTATCAGAATTCACAACTAAATGTCTTGAACTTCTTCTCATTCTGCATTTAAGTAGTAAAAACTTGCATTTATAAACTACATATGTAAAAAATAAAGTTTACTGCTCCCCAGTAAACTTCTACTGGGGATTAGTAAACTTCCAAAAAATAACTCTCTTTCAATTTCAGGGGCACAACACACAACAGATACCCATTATTACCCTAATAAACAATTTTATTGACCCCTAGTCAACCTAGTAGAAGTTTACTGCGCCCTAGTAAACTTCTACTGGTGGTCAGTAAACTTCAATACAGTATCTAAAATTCAATTTCATGTCAATTATACACAACAGATACCCATTATTATCTAAATAAACAACTTCATTGCCCCCTAGTAAACCCAGTGGAAGTTTACTGCCCCCCAGTGAACTTCTACTAGGGGTCAGTAAACTTCAATACAGTTTCTCCCTTTCAATTTCATGCCAATTATACCCAACAGATAGCCATTCTTACCCTAATAAGCAACTTTATTGCCCCCTAGTAAACCCAGTGGAAGTTTACTGCCCCCCAATAACTTCTACTTGACAAGAGTAAACAACAATACAGTATCTCCCTTTCATTGTCATGCCAATTATACACAGTAAATCTTAGAAAAATCAACTTAAGCAACATTAATCCCAATCTGTAAAAGTTATGACCAGAGAAACCTTATAATTTTCATGTTTTCATATTCATGGCCTTTAATCGCTTTAAATCAGAGAATCAAGCTTCACGAACGACGGAGTCGACAGATATTTAACGAGAGAGCGACATGGCCTGATCGATGGAATCACGGAGATCGTGAAGAACCCTAAACCAGAGATCGTTATCAAGTGTTAGAGAGAGAGAGGCAGAGAGAGATAGAGAGAGTGAGAGAGCTGAGAGTTCGGTTGATCGTGAAGATCAGTGGAAGTCTGGGAGAACGTTGTTTTTTTTTTTATCATGAGAGAGAACGTGTAATTAATTAATGCAATAAGGGTATAATTGTTAGAAGCGTTAAAACATTAATATGGGTTACTCAATAGTTTTTTCATTAAAATGACCTTTAAAATCCCTGTTTTTGAGTAAATGATCATTTTCCCAAAAAAGTATATATATATCTATTTCATGTTTATTAATAACGATTTTTTTATTATATATTTTTATTGCCTGTTATTACAGTGTACAATATGGACAAGTGCTTGATGCAATTAGGGAGAGGGTCCCCTCTTTATATGAGAGACATTTTTGATTTTCTTGAGTTCGTGCGTCTACATAGTCCTCCAGACAAAGTTATTCATATATGTCCGTGCAACAAATGTCTCAATCGGAAACCAGTAACATATGAAGACATGTATTCTCACCTGACACTAAACGGTATTTGTCCTAGTTATACCACATTGACATGGCACGGCGAAAATCAAGTTCAAATGCCTACACTTATAGAAATTCAAGCACAACATAATCAGCAGGCAGGATCTTCCAATGCTAGTTACGGGGACCCTGCTGTGATGAACCTCTTAAACGATGTCTTCTCGTTCGCTGCCTCAGGATATCAGCAAAATGTTGTTTATGACAACGCCCTGACACCTTCCCTAATGTCTCCCACATTGACTACAGCAGTGATTATGATAAGAACAACAGGCTTATACGGGAAGTATAAACCCCATTGTATCCTGGCAGTGAGCATACTGTGTTGGGTACCGTCATGGAGGAAATGCAGATAAAAAACAAGCGGGGAAAGACTAACATACGTTTTGATGAGGATATTGCACTTATGAAGAAAGTGCTTCCCAAATGTAACAGTTTTCCGGAAAATTTCAACCAGGTAAAAAGGATGTTGGCTGACCTCGGTCTTGATCACCAGAAGATAGACGCTTGCGTCAATAACTGCATCTTAGGATGAAGTTGAGTGCCCACACTGCTACGAGCCAAGGTATGAAGCTTCCACTTAATCTAAACAGAAAAACCGGCCCATTCCTAGAAAGGTTCTTCGTTACTTCCTGTTAGGTCCTCGTCTGCAGCGTCTGTACATGTCTTCACATATGGCCAAGCATATGAGATGGCACCAGGAAAGGCACCAGGGAGAGGAGAGGATAGATCCGAATAATCTCACACACCCCACAGACGGGGAGGCTTGGAAGCACTTTGACCGCTCTTTTCCCGAATTTGCTGGAAACTACCGAAATGTCAAACTCGGATTTGCAACAAACGGATTCAATCCTACTAGAAACATGAATTTGTCTTATAACATTTGGCCTGTGATAGTATTTCCATACAATCTACCTCCCAACATGTGTATGAGGAAAGAGTACAATTTTCTTACGCTTATGGTTCCAGGGCCGTATTCTCCAGGAAAGTGCTTGAATATGTACATGAGACCATTAATTGATGAGCTGCAGGAGTTATGGGAAAATGGACTCCCTATTTTTGACAGGCATGGCCAAACTTCATTCATGATGAAAGTGTTGGATCATAATTCATAGATAATTTTGTGCCCTAATCCTTGAGAATTACATGTTCTAAAGTCCATTTTGTTGTCAACTAATCCAATTCCTTGTTCTATAGAAAATATTGACAAGAGAAGAGAAATGGTGAAATTCCGGTAATTTTCCAAGCACCACCACTTTTGGCGGCACAAGTGGCGGCGCACCACCACTTTTGGTGGTGCCATACATTTTCCGGCCAATTTCATGGAAGAGGAAAGGTGGAGAAGTCTTGTTCTATCACAACTAGTTCTTAACCTTTTGGTTAGATTTCAACTCCAACACATTTCACTCTTTCCCACCATAATCATCACTTCCCTATTTTACCCAGAAGTCCATCATAATTCCATACATATATCTTTCATGTTTTTGTGTTACACCACTTTTTCCTACACCATTTTTCCCATCATTACCTATTAGCCTATCACTTCTCTCCTCTATCACCTTTTGCTTGCTTTTTGGGGAAATT
>NW_004443411.1:8738-10185 GCF_000184155.1 Fragaria vesca subsp. vesca
ATGACATTGATGTATATATTGTGTTTGATGCACTTTTCATTAGCACCTTAATATGCTAGATCAAGAGTTGAACTTTCATGCTTGAACTTAATCAATTTGGGTATGTTTGTTTGCCATGACATGAGAAATAATTAGGGCTTGATTAACCTTAGTTGTTTGAAGCATGATAGCATATCATATGTGCATGTTAGGGTTGTGAGCTACAATCACTTAGAGATAAGCTTGGTTGGTTTGCATAATTTCTTCATCTCCAAGCTTTATGCACTTAGGGTAATGCATTAGATTCCTAATCGGATTGAAATGCATGACTTAGGTAGTTCAGTACTACACCCGAGAGGGGTTGCTTGATATCAACAAAGGAGAATGTCCCTTGTCATACCCGAGAGGGATGCAAGGAGAGAAATTGGTTAATTAAAATGGCATCGTTCACTCTAGAAGCATCATTGTTTGCAAGGGAGGCTAGAGGTGAAAACCTTAAGTCCCAACTCCCATCCATTTCATCACATCTAATTTAGCTTAGCCTAGTTTATATTTCAAGTTTACATTTAGCAAGTTTCAAATCGAATCATATATCTCAAAACCAAAACCAAATCTACCTCATCTTACATATATTCACCATGAACTTTAGTTCACTTGTGAGCAATTGTTTGTGATTGTACATTTGCATAATCTTTTTAGCATCCTTTAGGTTTTCCTAGCTAAAGTGGGTTTTCCAATCCCTTGGGTACGAAATCCCCTACTTATAATCCCCTACACTATAACTTGGCCCTTATACTTGAGGGTGGCTTTTTGGCTAACAGAAAGCAGTTGTTATTTTTACCATCAGTGATTATCCAGCTTACGGGATGTTGTCTGGCTAACAAACTAAGGGGTACAAGGCTTGCCCGGTATGCATAGATGACATCAATTCTAATCGCCACGCTGACAAAATTTTTTCTTGGGATCTCGTAGACATCTTGACGAGGATCACGAGTGGCGGTGGGATGCTGAGGCATTTGATGGGACTGAGGAGCATAATCCAAAACCCCTAGGGAGGTCTGGTGAGTGGATTTTGAAGAGGCTTAACCAGCACTGGTTCGGATATTTAAGCACCAGTAAAGAAGTAACCAACTTGAATCCTCCCACGCCTAATGAGTTTAAGTATTGGACGCACAAAAGTGTATTCTTTGAATTGTCTTACTAGTCGACGTTGAAAATCAAACACAACTTGGACGTCATGCACATAGAGAAGAATGTTTGTGACAGCGTTCTTGGAACAATTCTGAATCTCAAACATAAGAACAAGGACACCCCCAAAGCCTGTGTTGATCTTAAGAAAATGGGTATACACCCTAAGCTATGGCTAGTAGAGACCAAAATATCCATAATGCCTGATAGGTGCATTCTATTCAACGTTCTTAATGTATTTCCGACCATATTTAGTTATGTAATTCCTTTAACTAATATT
>NW_004443411.1:11728-12239 GCF_000184155.1 Fragaria vesca subsp. vesca
GCTGCAATTTCCTCTTCATGTTTGGCCACCAATAATAATCCTTCAAAATCCGATACATTTTTGTGCTACCCGGATGAGCAGCATATGCAGAGCTATGAGCTTCCTCCATAATCTCACTCTTCAACTCTTCATTTCTTTTTGGAACACATAGCCGATTTTTAAACAACAGAGTCCCATCTCTTCTAACTGAAAAATGATCGGCTGCGGCTCCATTCGAAGCTCTTTCCATCAATCGAACTATAGAAGGATCATTATACTGTGCTTCCCGCACTCTATCAACCAAAACTGGCCTCACATGAAAACTGGTTATCAAAGCACCAACCTCATCCACTGACAAATCCACTCCTGTAGCTCGCAACTCACAAAGAAGCGGAACACGAACCATCTTTATATGAGATAAAGATATGGAGGGAGTTTCGACTAAGAGCATCAGCTACCACATTAGCTTTTCCTAGGATGATACTCAATAGTGCAATCATAATCACTGATTAACTCCATCCATCTTCTCTGT
>NW_004443411.1:18156-20427 GCF_000184155.1 Fragaria vesca subsp. vesca
GAAATTACATAGCTACTTGATTATATGAATCTGATTTAGTGTTTTCTTGTGTGCAAAGAGACGATCACATAGTATATAGTAGCTTAGGTTTTTGTTTCTTTTTAGTTTAGTATTTTCGTCACTCTTCTGTTCTCTGTTTTCTTTTATTTTATTTTCGTATCAAACGATCTCCGAATCCCCTGAAAATTTGTACAGTAGTTCCTCTGTGTGTCTAGTAGATCTCTGTAAATTTTCATATTTTTCTGAGTAGTTTAGGTTAGGTTTTTAATTAGGTTTTCGACTGCTGTTCTATGGAACAGTAGCTACTTTTGTAAATTGTTTAAAGGTTTTATTACTTGTTAATATTTGTTGTGTTTTTCTAACGCTTTGTTTTGCAAGGTACCCTCAATCCCCGGCCCTATACGATACCCTACTTACTCAATGCTACTAACGATAAAAAGGGTTTATTTGATGCAGGTTTTGCACCCGTCAAGCAGACTACACAATCCATCCTCAGAAGAAGGCAGAAGTGTTTCAGTGGCTTTGTAACATTAAGTATCCTTATGGGTATGCAGGGAATATCGCTCGATGTGTTAAAATGGGGGAAAATAAGATTACTGGGTTGAAGACTCATGACTGTCATGTTTTGTTGCAATGTCTTCTTCTCGTGGTAATTAGACCGTATTTGCAGAGTGATGTGGTTGACACGTTAGTGGCTTTGTCCTGGTTCTTTCAGAGGATATGCGCTAAAGAGCTTAAAAAGTCTGATGTTCGCCATTGCAAGAAGACATTGTGTACATCATGTGCAAGCTGGAGAGGATCTTTCCCCCAACTTTCTTTAACATCATGATTCACCTCATGATCCATCTTCCCGAACAAGTGTTACTTACTGGTCCGGTACAGTATACCTGGTGCTATCCAAATGACAGGTATGCACTCATTTTCTAATTAATCATATATCCTTTCAAATTAAGATAAATGGTATTTTAAATATTTATTGTAAGAGAATAAATATTTGTTTTGCAGGCAACTGGGGGATTTCAAGAAGAAGAACAAAAATAAACGTTTCCCTGAAAGGTTGATCACGGCGACATACATTCAGGCTGAGTGCATAACTTACTGCAGCACATATCTCAATGATGAAGACACAGTGGGGGAATCATCTAGAGCGGGTAGTAGCCAGCAATTCAATCTATCAGTTGTTTCTAACGATGTTGAACCGTACGGCAGGTTAGGTAATTCTGAAAGATTAAGTAATAATGAGATCAAAGAGGCTCATTGATCTGTCCTTCAACATTGCGAAGAAGCCGAGCGATACTTGAAGTCCCATTTGCAAAGGCAGTATGGTAACGAAGCCATACACAAGAGAGATTTTCCTGATTACTTCCTTATTTGGGTACCTTTCTATCGATCTCTATATATGATGTTACATAAATTAAATATATGTTGCTAGCTTTTTGATGTTACATTATAATGTAACAACGCTGCTCTTAAAATTGTTACAGTTGATGCAGATTCAACAACAGTTTCATGCTTCTTACGACCCGGAGTTGCACTTGTTGGCTGGAGGACCCCCAAGCCATAGAGTTTGTGCTGGATGTTTTGTGAACGGTGTTAAGTTTGTGACGTCAGAAAGAGATGAAGGCCATGTCACCCAAAACAATGGAGTCATGGTTGAGGGTCTGGGTTTCAACTACTACGGGTTCTTGTTAGTGTCATCGAACTAATCTACTGCAACCGTATGCCAGTCGTGTTGTTCAAGTGCAAATGGTTCAATACTGACCCAACCAGACGGAGGAGTACAATTATGGATCGTGGTTTGTTATCAGTGGACTCAAACAGTGTATTGTATGAGAATGAGCCGTTTATTCTTGACACCATGGCGAAACAAGTGTTTTATCTTGATAATCCGGCTATGGGTGAGGGTTGGAAAGTGGTGCAGGTGATGTCACATAGAAATATTTGGAGTGCAGCTACTGACACGACCCACCCCGAATTTCACCCTGAAACCCAGAGTAAGTCGTGCGGGGACCACCTCCAAGGAAAATTTACTGAAAAGATTAAGAAAATCTCCCTTGCAGATGGACAACCCTAACTCGAAAATTTCAAATTACACTCTTAATTTATCACTTCTGAACATCGCATAAAATACAAAAATTCTAAAGTATTCAGAGCTACTAAACACAAGCGGAAGCAAGAAAACACGAGTAGGTTGAACAGGTAACCTACTGGCGAAAACTGGCAGAAATGCGGGTGACTATGCCTCGTCTCCTACTAGATCCAACCCGAACT
>NW_004443411.1:21129-62037 GCF_000184155.1 Fragaria vesca subsp. vesca
GTTGCACGGGAGGAGGGCTACAAAACCGTACCAAGCTTGCCCGGATTGGTGGCCGGAGGAGGAAGTTCCGGCGAAGGGAAGCTCGGGGCAGCCTAGCCTTTCGGGCGGCACCGCTCACTCACGGCGGCGTTAGGGCTCCTCTCACCGGTCTAGAAAAGTTGCTGGGAGGGAGACCGACCGAACGGGACCGGTCCGGCGGCGAACGGAGGTCGGACGGCGGCGGGAGGACGGCCGGAATTCTTCTGGGTGTAGAGAGAAGAAAATCGGGTGGGAGGAGAGAGAATCGGGAGAGAGGGAGAAGAGAAAGAAGAAAGAAATGGGTTGGGCTCGGCCCAGCCGACCCAACACCCCTTTTTAACCCAAACTTCCAAAATAAAAACACCCCGAAAAATAATACCCGAATAAAAATTACCTTTTATTAGCTAAAATTTACTATTTTTACCGTCGTCGTATTTTCCCCATACGAATTATCCTCCGCACATAATCGTCCCCGAAACCCCTCTAGGGACCAATTAAACTATTTATTCAATGATCAGAACGGTAAAAATTCTTATTATAATCACGCTAGTAAATAAGGTAAAAATATAAGGGTCGGGATGTGACAGCTACACTGACAAGAGATGATGAGAGTGGGCTTAGTGAACCAATAACAACTGATCAACCGAATGAACCATATCAAGAGGAATCTCCACATGTAGTCCCTGATACTGTGGATATTCGTGTCAACAACCAACACGTTCCGGCTATCATAGGTTACCTTCCAATTACACCATCTGAACTGAACTCGCTACAACGTCGCAACCCCAATCATGATGACGACGGCTTCATAGATGACGAATACATAAAGGATGATGAGTATTCTGACCAAACTGAGGAGGATGATGATTGGGACGACTCAGATTATCATGAGTACAATTAATGTAACCATTATTAATTGTGGATTTCAATCGGTCTAATCTACTTATATTAATTTGGCATAAATTCGGATATGTATTTTTAAATTAATTTGTAACCATTAATTATTCATGCAAATTTTCATTTTTAATTTCTACATGTGTAATTTTTAAAATGCATATGTATGCTTTTTTATGTACGAATCCTTACATGGAGTAAGTACAGTTGGGTTTAGTTTGAAAAATTACACGAAAATACTCGGATGTAAATATAATAAAATGTCCATAGTTTTTAAAAATATACTTGGTCGACGAAACATGGACTTGTTGAGAAACTTGTGATGGCTAGAGTCGAAGTGTCATCGAGGAGAGGTTGGTTCGGAAGCAACTCTCATCAGTCTCATGCCTTTTTCACATCTTTACCATGGAGGCTGCATCATTTAGTGGCTGCAGAAGAATCCTTGGTATTTGGTAACAAATATTGATAATCTGAAAGTCTCAACACAGATAATGATGGACGGTGACACATGAGTTTAGGGTTAATAATGGATTTGATGAGTAATTGTAGACAATGGTTTTAACTTTTGGATGTATTTCTACGCAGAGCTGAAATATCTGATTTTCCAACTTTCATGTACATATTTTTGTTCGTACTTTTCTTCAAGTCCTTGTTTCTCTATGAACTTATGTGCAATTGAATGAATACCCAACACAAAATACAACAAATGTGTAACTGCAATCTTGATCGAGTGACTCAAAGAAAAACACTATAGCTAGTGAAAATAATCAGAATCAGGAGTAATAATACCATTTCATATATTGAAGTGAAGAATTCACTCCATATGTATTCCCACAATTACAAGGCTATCCCTTTCTATTCTCCGATACAGTAGCAAATAAACCAGGAAGAGAAAAAGGAAAACCCTCCACATGTTCATCACCCAAAATCAAACTTACAGATCCTAACCCCGCACGCCATTTTCCTTTTCACAGTTGTTCTGAAGAGCCCGTTTACTCACCTTTCGCCAATTCTTATTCATATACGTGACAAACAAAGAAATATACCACCCAGTTAAAATACCCAAAACTCCTTTGTTTCCCAGTTAATCCAAACCACAGGAAGAAAAATTGAAGAAATAGAAAAGGTCCATTAATAAAGGATATGCGTGGAGTGTGTAGCAGTTCCATCACTGTTGGTTAATGTGGCCGTGCTTTGGCCGGAAATGACTTAACACTGCTGAGGGTTCGTCGAGGTGATGGATTCCCTAGTAGTATAGTTTGCGACCGGGTCACCATGTCTACCATTGATGGGGTTTGGTACGATTGCAAAAGGCTTGTGCTATCAGTGGAATCACCTCGAGCAGTTGCCCTCTGCCATGAGTGTGAACTTAATCCTGATAAAACGTAAGCCCTCCCTGTTTCTTCATATGCACGACGGTTTCCCATTCTTTCTTGCATCTCCTTTAACTCGGCTGAAAGTGCAACACACAAGCGGTCACCTGCTTGTGCAGAAGGAGTTTCAGACAATACCCGACGACAGCTCTCCAGGAGAGAAACTGCACCAGCCAAGTCACCATCCTCAGCTGCTACTCTGGCCTCGGCCATTGTTTCAGCTGCATGAAGCCTGTTGCGTTGCCTGTCTACTTCCATCGACACTAGTAGTTGGCCAACTACTTCGGGCCTTTTGATTGTGACTTCACCGGCTTCATTCAAATTGACCATTTCTTTCGTAATGGGGTCTCTGTAAAGACATCTAACCTTTACTAGTGACATCACATTACTGGACTCATCAACTGGAATATTCATTGTCACCAAAAAATCCCTCTCTTCTTCAGCATATAGGTCTCCAACATCAATAGATCCCATTCTTGCATCAGTCATCATGCTGGTTTTATAACTCCCAGCTTTTATTGAACCCAATTGCAAACTTTGGTGAACACACTCGATTGTGACATTCAGCTCTTGCACCACTACACTCAGAAGACCCCCAATGCACTGTGCAAATGCATCCTGAATCACGTTTTCAGCTTCTATGAAAGAAAATGTCCCCCCAGAAACCTCAGAGATTGAATGCATCAAAGCAGCATCATGGTCTGCACCAAATCCAAATGTGTGAACTGGAATATGCAAGCCTGCTGCATTATTGCGACGGATAGAGATTGGGAGAAGTGATTGGTAATCTGTACGGGGATGAATCCCACCGGGACTAGAAACAGTATATGTATCCTGCCCATCAGATAATAGTATGATACTGCAAACAGCATTCTTCGAATTGCGGTCTACTAAAACCTTGGTACCTTTCCTAAGAGCCTCAGCAATGTTTGTCCCACCATTTGACACAAGAGAGTTTACAGCCTGCAATGCTTGCCGGCGTCCAGTGTCAGTCATGCGACGAAGGGGAAAGAGCCGACGGGCAGTAGAGGAGAAGGCAATAACAGAAAGCCGATCGGAGGGACCAAGGTTCTGCACCACAAACCCCATGGCTCGCTTTAGTAAAGCCAGCTTTGTACCTGCCATGCTGCCACTAACATCAAGGATTGTAACAAGGTCTACTGAAGCCCGAGAATTTTGAGATACTGGGATTCTACTGCCATTCTGTCTTGCACTTGTAAGAGGAGCCTTGAGATGAATCAAAACACTGAAGTTATCATGAGAGCTTGATCTTTTAACAGCTGGAACTTCGGGATATGTTTTGACCTCTATGATTCCAATACAATTGTTGTTAGAAGTCTGATCTTCAACAGATGCCTTATTCATAGAAATGTCAGGGTGGTTATCTAAGCTTTCATCATCGTCAAAAATAGCTGATTCAGGAGTGTGAAAGAGTGATGTAATAGGCCGGCTCACGTCAACTCGTGGTGGAGGAATTTGGCGTAGAACAGTCATCCATGCATCATCTTGGGGCCAATTCACAGGGTTAATTCTTGGAATACCCCGTGAAAGATCAGAAGCAGGGTTCTGAAAGGGAACTTCTTTCCACTTTGCCCTGCAAACTGGGCAAATTTGGTTCCCATGTTTTACATTAGAAGTAATGCAGTGGAAATGAAAAGAGTGTGAGCACTCTGCAGTAAAAATGGCATGCCCGTGTCCAGGTTTCATGGTAGTTAAACATATTGCGCAAGTTCTCTGCAATTAAGGACAAGCTGGTTAGAACATTGTATCGGACTGGTTGCATTGAGAAGTACAAATTTCAAGTTAATGAGACAAGAAATATATTAATTGTAATAGTTAAATTTCTATTTCATCATCTCATATGCAATTTGCAATATACTTATTAAAATAAAACAGGAAGACAAATTGTAACAGATGAATTAATTTTACCACAGACCAGGCATTCTAACCTCAGATTCTGTTTTGGGATACAGAGTTATATGATTTCTTAGCTTTCTGGGTCTACAGATTTTTTAACTACCCTCCTATAGTTCTAAGGACAATTATAACGAGCATGGAAGTCTTCCAACAATCCTGCATTTGGTCCTCATTGAAAAACAAATAAAAAATCTGCATTTGGGAACTTGTACAAATCAAAACCCTTTGATTCAGAGAATCTGGTGACTAGTTTATAATATTCAAGTTTCTTTGATACATGTGAAGATTTCAAAGGTTCATCTCGATACAAATGGATCTTAAGCTGATACTTTTAACCCATACATTTCCACTAGTATAACTACAGCATAAAATGATGAACTAGATTGCATCGTATCTACAGCACAGTACAGTTGTCAATATCAAGGTTCTTTTATTCAATTAAAAACTGAGATTAAACAATTAAAGCCATCCCTTGTAAATCAACCAGCCAACAAGAAAGAGAAGTCAATGAGAAATGGTCAAAAACATGGCAGAGGACACAATGGGAAATTAAGATCAATCAAGAGGATGACTTTTCGAAAGTAAGAATATACAAGCAACTTGCTGCCTAAGGACGAACCTTTCAAGACAGTAAGAAACTCTTTTATACAATTCTCATCAAAAGAACGATTTTTTTTTTTTTCCTTGTGTAATATGACAAATTGCTCTAGGACTTACCATAACTAATTTCCTCTTCAACTCTCTTCTTTTTCTTTAGTTGATGCCCAATGCAGGAAATCTCACAATCAAAGGTCTAAAGAGAGAGAGGTATGGGGGTCTGTAAATATGGGACAGTGCACTTGTGCTGACCAGCCAAAGCACTTTCCCTTGGAAGAAAGGAAAGGTACAGGGAAGAGTATTCCTTTTCTAATAATCCAAAGAGGACAATGGTCCATAAAGGGGACTAGTCCACTTTCTCTTCCTTTACAACTTCACATAGAGATGAAAACAACCAGACACCCAATACCAATCCACCCCATTTTCACATACATCACATTATCGCAAAACCCCCACCAACATATTCTACCCCACATTAACTCAGAGTGAAGAAAAAGACTAGACATAGATAAGAGTTGGGTGCGCCAGTAAATTATTATAAAATGACAACAACATTGCTGCTTTAAACATCATTAAAAAAATAAGCAAAAAATATTCTGTTCATTGAAAACAAAAAAGGACATTTTCATTCACTGGTTTCACTTAAGAATCTACCATGGATATCCACCATAGACACCAAAATGGCTTATATCTAAATCAACCCAGAAACCAAAACATTGCAGAAAACCAAACCCCTGGCAAAAAGCTTAAAATCTCAAATGGGTTTTATGCAAAACAAAAAAAGATCAGACCTTTGAGGACTTGGTTCCAGTTTTGAGCCCCGAAGAGGACGGTGTCGGCGTGGTGGGTCGCCGTTCGGAGACAACACCCGTCGGAGAAAGCAGAGAGGAGGAAGAAACGGCGTCGGAGTGTCTAGAAGCAACAACGCGGTTTGGGGAAGGTGATGATGACTCCTCTGCAGTTTGAGGAACATAAAGACATGTGTTCAAGCCAAGAGCAAGCTTGGCTTTCCTCCATTTGCTTCCCATGTTTTTCGGGTTTTGGGGTTTGTTTCTTTTCTCACAGTAACTGAGATCTAAGAAATCCCAGATCTTGAAGGTGAGGGAGTCATGAGGACACTAATATTAGGTGTGGATTGTGAGTGAAGCTAGCTATGTGGGGGGTGGTGTGGGTTTGGTTTTGAGCTCCACAACAAGAAGAAATGAAGAAGTGGGGAGTACTGGGAAAAGGAGGCAATGAATGAATGATTGGCGGTTTTTAAGAAATGCAAATGGAATTGGAATGGGAAATGGAATTGGAAAGGGAGAAATTGGGTTTTCGGAGTTTTAATGGTATTTGATAATGGGTTGGGTTGGGTGGTGAGTGTTGGAGAGGCTGAGATTGGAGTGGTCAGAGAGGTTCCACAGTGACCAGCAGCCTTTTTTATGATTCATGAGCTGATGTGAGAGAGAGGGTGACAAAACTAAACTTGTATACATATACGTACATAATTATATATATATATATAAATTTATTCTTTTCAGAAATTAGTATGGACTTTTTCTTTTGCTTGTGGATTAAAATACTTCAAACAGTCAAAGGTAACAAGAGATATATGTTTTGCTAATAATACTTGATAAATTGCTATCCAGAGAAGAAACTTATAGATAATGTTTTCATCTTTCTTATTTTATAAATTATTATCAACAATAGAGATGTTTCATTTTAAGACTCAACGCAATTTACAGGGAGTCTAGACTCTTATATTTTTATTGTTGTAGTGTTTTCTATTATTTGGTGGCTTCTTTCTTCCGTTTACAAGATGATAGTGGTGTGCGTCGAAATTCTTCTACGCACCAAAGTGTTAGTGAACCGAGTAACTATTACGTAATATTTTGATCCGGTCATTCACGTCGCATTATCATGCATGTATTCTAATACCGTTAACAAAATTCAAACCCAAAAAAATAGTTTTAAATGTTTCCAACACAGGTGGTGAGAACCTGAAGTCGAATAAGAGGTACTCTTATTATGGGCGCTTAATTTGATTAGATCAAAAATAAAAATAAAAAAAAGAAATTTAGGGTCTTTAGTCTTCATTTGATATTCGCATACGGCGATTTGAGGACTTGCACATTAATGCTGCAAATGCACCTCGGTGCGTAAAATCCGCTCCATGTGTGCTCTGCAAGCAACCTTTTATATGATTTTAGTGTCTTATTGATATTAAATTATGCAAGCTAAGTTTAACATTAAAGTATGAATGACCTCGTTAATTTTCATGCTAGGACTAGCTACTAGTCATTTATACGTGCCATCGCTTTATTAGCTTCTGTTAAGTATCTAATTTTGTTTAAAGATTGTTTGTACAATTAATTAAAATTCACTTTTTGCACGTTAGTTTCTGAGCAACTTTAGCATACTCTCTATTTTAGCTTTTATCTATTTTAGAGAGAGTGTTTAGCTTTTTTTGATATTTTTGGAGCTCTAACAAACTAGCCAAAGTTTAGCTATCTCGCTAGCTAAATATAGAGAGCGAGATGACTCATATGAGGCTAGCTATAATTTAATACATTCCTTATAAGATATTTTATGTGATATATAAATATATTTAAACTATTTAATCTTTATTTGAAGAATAATGTTGATGTAATGTTAGCTAAAATAGAAAGCATTGATGCAGCCACATTTCTAAACTTGCTAGCCAAAAATGACATTAATGGCTAGCATTGTTAAAGATACTCTTAACATCATATACAGTATATTGAAAAAGTAAAAGAACACAACAAAACAGTCTCTAAGGAAAAGGCAAAAACAGATCACATAACTCGGCAAAAATAGATTAAACAATCCGAAATTCCAAGAGGCCGGACCTATTGAAGTATTCAACTGTCTTGGTCCATAGGCAGCTAGAGCCATCAGCACATTAGCTTATTTTCATTTTCTTTTCAGTTATGCCAGACAGTGTGACTTCTCTTGGGTTTATCAAACACACTAGAGGCGGAATTCGAAAGCTATTCTGGTCCCGATCTTTACTCAAATTCCAATTTCGATTCTGAAGATGAGAATGCTTATTCGAGTTCTTATTCGGATTGGGAAATTATTGATGTTCCTGGGAATATTGTCATCCTTGCACTCGTAACAACCCAACCCTCCCTCTTTTGCAACAGCTTCATCTACCATGACACATCCTCACGACCAACAAAACCCATAAAGAGATCGATGAGGACTACTGCCTCTGCATCCACAGTATCTTTGGCCTAAAACCCCAAAAGACTGAACCGATTGTGTTTGGATCGGGCTTAAGGGATTGCCGTGACTTTTTATAAAAATTACTTCTGTTGTACTGTGAATACAATCAGCTGTAAATTAAAATAGTTTTTTGTTTAGTATATGTTACTTTTAAAACTGTTGTCAAGACATAAAATACTATTTTTCTGTGTGTTTTATTGACAACAGCTTCTAAAAGCAACCTCAATACTGCTTCTAAAATCTGTTTTTATTGACCTGTAATTTAAAAAAATAATAATAATTTTTGTAATACCCCGGAAATTTGATATTAGTTTCTAATATTAATTGAGAATTTTCGAGTTAGAAGTTAGTGTGTTTTGAGGTACAAAGGAAGAGCGGAAGCGTTTGGACGTATAATTACCCGAAGCGGTCTTATGGTTCTAAAGGGTCAAAAGTTGACTTTCAAATATGTTGGGTTTCTTGAGAAACTTCCTTCACGAAAGTTGTAGAGCACGACGATACGAGTTCGTAGACATGTGGCACACGTAAAATGGACTTCGTATGAGAAAGTTATGGTCAGTAGAAGTTATGGCTTTTCGAGATTATGTAGGTTAAATAGGAAAATTTCGTTTTGGGTCCTCATAATTTTCAGAAACCATTTTCTTCCCCTTTCTTCTCCCTCCCCGACCCCGAGAGAACCCAAGCTCCCCAGTCGACCCGACCCGGACCCGGTTGACCCGACCCGGATTTTCCGGCCAACTCCGACCGACCCAGGCGACGGCACCGGTCGGAGTCGCTTCTCCTTGGCAGCGCAATCTTCCCTGTGTTGGTGGATGAGGATGACCCGAGCTGAGCTGTGCAAGCCGAGCGCCACAGTGAGGGCGGGCGACCCGGTTTGCAACCCGATCGGATTTCTTCCTCCTGCGGCGGCGACGCGGCTTGGAACCGGTCGGGATAGGAAGTGTTAGGCGTCCTCGTTCGATCCTTGGTGGTCTTGAAGCTCAACTCGCGGTGTAGAGTTACGGTGGTGGATTCCAACCTTCCGGCGAGTTTTCCGGCGTGTTCCGACCGAATTGGCGGATACCTCAAGTATAAAAGGTGCTCCCCTCTTTTCAATCTACAAGTTTCGTGTTGAGAGTTTGTCCTAATTCAGAAGTTTCGTGATGGCGCGTGGGGCCCACTCGTAGCCGTCTGTGGTGGCGCGTGGCGGCGCGTCTGGCAGGATGTGTAGGTTTAGTTGCAGGGGTTAGCTAGTTCTTGTTGTTGTAAGCACGTTGATATATTATAAGACTAGGTTGAGATCTTGTGATGCTTAATGTTAGAGTTGTTTTCGATGAGGTGTGATGATTTTGTGATTTTCAAAAGTAGGAACCGTTTTGGCAGTTGTAGGAGGTTTAGTTTTGGGTGATCGAGGACCTTGGGAGGTCTTGAAGGAGAGTTGCCTTCCTT
Source organism: Fragaria vesca subsp. vesca (assembly GCF_000184155.1). Lineage (NCBI taxonomy): Eukaryota > Viridiplantae > Streptophyta > Magnoliopsida > Rosales > Rosaceae > Fragaria > Fragaria vesca. Next base: position 30,588 of record NW_004443411.1, read on the forward strand.
TGGGCAAACCTTCGGATTTTAGTTTTGGGTTAAGAGGGCAAATGTTACTCTTAGTTTGTTTGGTTACTAAGGTTAATATTTGTGTTAATTAGGGTGACTTGTGGAGTTTGCTTTTGAGCTAGACGCTTGCGTTTGTGCTTATGAAGACGCAGCGGAAGTTAACGTGAGTAAAATCTCACTAAGGTCCACTTTGTGGCCTATTTATTTTGATGTTGGTTTTGATGGTGATAATTATTATGTTAATTGGTATGATGATGATTTTGATGATGATGACTGTGATGTTTGTTATGATGATGGTTGTGATGTTGGTTTTGTTGGTGATAATTATTATGATAATTATTATGATGATGATGATAATTATTACTAATTGTGAAGTTGTCCTTGAAAGAAAATGATTTTGTTTTTAAATATAAATGAGCTTGATCGTCAACGGCTCATGGTAAGTGAAAACAAGTTTTCTGTTAATAATATAATCTTTCAAAAGGACTTCCGATCATGAGTAATAATTAGAGTTGGTAGAATTATTCTCGTTTTAAATATTTATATCCACGTGTTTATGTGTGAAAGACACGTTATGATAATATGTTAGTGTGATGTTGGATTGATGTTTAAATAGTCAAACCGGGTTCCAAGCCTTTAATCGGGTGATTGGTTACGGTTATGATGATATTATTATTTTGTGACTTGATAAGTGTTATGATGGAAGAGTAATAGAATGTGTGCCTTCGTGGTGATTGTTGTGCCTTAGTGGTGATTGTGTGCATTAGATTAGGAGCCTTTGTGGTGGACCGGGAACCAAGCCTTGGCCGGGTGATTGGTTACGGTCAGTATAGAGCTCTAGTCTGTCAGTCGGTACTTCATGGGGGATGACTAAGTGTTGACGAACCCATGAGTACGCATTTGTTTGGTTACTTATGGGGGATGACTAAGTGTTGACGAACCCATAAGTACGCATTTGTTTGGTTACTTATGGGGGATGACTAAGTGTTGGCGAACTCATAAGTAAGAGTAGAGAAATGATTGTGTGATGTTCTTAAGTGTTGTTTAAATTTCTTGCTTTGAGTATCTCCTGAACTATGCATATCCACGGGAGATTCTTGAAATCTTAATTGTGTGATTTTTAATAGAATTTCTGATTTATGCTTTTTAAAGGATTTATTTATGATGTGAGTATTTTTGAATTGTTGTGTTTTCTTAAGTTCTTCTTTGATTTCTCTTGCTTGTAAATGTTTTCCTGAAATTATTTTTATTGCATGAACTCGTGATTTCATCTTATGTGTTGATGGGTTGAGGCTGTTGTTGTAGATTTACTCATACGAGCTTTTAAAGCTTACCGGGTTTGTTGTTTTACAACCCGATGCACCAATCGATAGTGTAGAGGTTGTTTTGCAGGTCAGGTTTAGCAGAGTTGAGGCTGCGGCAGTTAGGCATCATTCTTTTTGTTTACTTTCTAGATTGCAGTGATTTTTTAGGGAGGTTATACTTGTTTAAAAATTAATTTCCACAAGTTGTAAACTAAATTGTTGTATTGATTGTTTTTCTTTTTGGTTATCATGTCTTGAATTTTGGAATTTTTATTTATCCAAAATTTGGGGTGTGACAATTTTTCTTTTGTTTAGTTTACCAAACACAATAAAATCTAGAAGTTTAGATAAAAGCTGATTTTTTAAATAAAAAAAATGAAACTGTACCAAACTAGGTCCTAGCCTGTCAAAACAACTGATCCACACCGGACCGGTGGTCCCAGATTCAAAATCATACCTACAAATTATCCTTTCTTCGTTGAATTGATGATCCAAATCAATAGAAATAAAAATCGTCATTCAACATGTCTTGTTGGATATATAATCAAAATTTAAGTTGAGTTAATGCCAATCAAACACATTTATCTTAAGTGATAACATTAGTTGCAGTTAATGACTTGCAATAACATCAATTTCCAACCGGCCAACTAACTATAAAAGGCCACATACTCTTTCAACCGTCATACTTATGCTATTTTTCTCTTGATTTTATGACTACAAACCAAACCACACCAAGGTTTGATAACTTGTACAATAATTCTTTCTTCTTTCTTTCTTGGCATAATAAAATCATACTTGCTCCACAGAGTCTATACACACCAGTGGCGTAGCCACAATACGGCCAAAGGGGTCAATTGACCCTTCTCAATTTTTTACCATGTTTTTCATTGGTTGAATTTTTTACATCTTATTATACATATTATCATAACACTACATATTTGACCCCTATGACACAAAGACAAAGATAGAAATATAAGCCTATCTATATTTATTTTCTTAAAACACTGGACTCAAAAATAATAGATGTCTTTTGCCAAACACTTACAAATCTACCTAAAAGGCTAAACCCTATCATGTATTTATTTTCTTTTCTTCATTTTTATTTTCAACTATCTTTTTCTTATTTTTCTGTCTTAATATTCCAAGACTACGTACATCGTCGTCGCATGTCAGCCTTCGTCTCTATTCCATTTCGGCATTTCCCATAATTTAGCATTAGCTAAAATTGTTACTACCCATGCGAAATAAATTAAGATTATGGGACTAAGTTATACATGGGTTCAAATCTACTATAAATCTCAAGCCCTGTTTTCTTTGTTGTTGAAATTTTTTCAAATTCCTTCCCAATAATAGCTCTAGAATGACTATTATGCCTAAGAAACCATTATCTAGAATTTTATACGGTATATGAAAAGTTATCTAAAATTTGACCTTCTTGTAAAAAGTTTCTAGCTACGCCACTGATACACACTATGTATAAAATATCAATTCAGTTGTGGATTAGATGTACATGATGATGCATATGAGGAGCTGTATTAGTTTTCATTAGTCAAAGCACTTCATAAGCACCAAAGCGTATTATCTATAGATTGCCAGATTGGGATATCTTTGACAACTAGCAACAGTACTTTGCCGTCTTTCTAAAATATTATGACCGTGTTAAAATAGTTTTTGAACTCATGTTGTGTTGCTTTCTCTTTTGGTGAAGCTAGTGGTAAAGCTAAACATGACCTTAGTCATTTTCGAGATATTATTAGTTAGAGATAAAACAAACAAAATGTTAACTCACATTGCATTACCATTTAGTACTTAAGAACATTTTTATTAATTTAAGTCATTTTCAGTCAAGTTTGGCCAAAATATCTAGAAAGACATTTTGATTAGCCTCTTTTGAAATACAACTGCACTATTTCGCTCTCTATGTTAGCTAGTTTTCAATTTATATTATTTATTTATGAATGAATGAAAGTGTTTAAATGTATATATAGATTACAAACAATAACTTAGAATGGAAAGTTTGAAATTAACAAAAGTAATAGCAATTATCATCCCGCGAGACAGCTAACAAATAAAATAGAGAGACGTTCAAATGGCTGGTGTAAAATTGACGAAAATGTAAATATGTACATGCTCTTCCAAAATAACAAAGGAGCTAAGATCTAGAGTCTATTGGGAATGCTCTAAATAATTGAGGTTCAGATTTGCTCAGATTTTGGTCGAAACCCCTAATTCGACCCTAAACTCTAATATATGCATACATTTGGCAATCTAAATCCATGATTTAGCCTTTTAATTCGATATGTAAAGATCACGTCTCCAACAAAAAACAATTTATTAATTAGTTTGTTGCTAAATTTAACAATAGTTAAAAAATTTAACAATCGAAATAACAATGATGCTTCTGCAGTAAATTGTAATATGAAGTTAACTGATAAATTTTGACCAATCATGAATTAACAAGTGGATAAAATGAAAAAAAAAAAAAGAATTTAGCTTTGCTTTAACAATTCAAACCCAATTGCTAAATTTATCAATCTAGCTTAGCAATAGTTAGAATAAACTTATGTTTAGGTTCTCTGTTGGAGTTGATTTTTGCTACAAAAATACATAAATTTGGCTAAAATTTAAGTTTAGCAACTCTGCTGGAGATACTCATGAATCATGCATGAACCATAATATATTTAGATTCAGAAGTCCAACCTAAACTAGTTAATATAACAAGTTTACACGCGCGCCTAAAAGTTTACAATAAAGTATAAATTTTGTTCGTCTGTATCCAAAAAAAAAGGCCTAAAACAAAAGATCGATGCAGTTTCCTCTGTAATTAAGGTGTAAATGAAATTCTATTACAAGAAGCAGTGGTAATGAGCCAAACTGCTGGTCATTGTCAAAGTTGTACACCATTCAACAAACAAACACACTTGCGTGCAGGCATCGATCATTTTCAGTTTCACTGGAGATGGATAGAGAATACTGCATTGTCCTTATTGCTACTCGATCTGATTAGTCAAATATCAAACTTGTCCACATCAAAGGGTTCCCTCCCCGTTGGTTTTGCTTAATAATCTCCTATACTCGATCTAATTAGTCAAATATCAATTTAATGTCTAGCTGACCACCAAAGTTGATAATATCATGTGAATCGAATGCTCATCATATAAACTACATTAAACCACCTCTTGAATAGGATTAGATCATTGTTAGTGTCATCATATTATCCTAATAATTTTCAGAAGTTGAGAACCTAATTTACTAGCTATATGCATCAATTAGGATAATATTTGTGATTTTCGATCTAGTATTTTGTGATATTGAGCAAGAGATTGATGTAGACCGACGACAAGCATATATTTCTTGTCATGCAATACGATATAGTCGACGCTAGCTTGTAATCAGACATTATCATTTATCAATTTGTAAACCCATTTCAATATGCATATATCCATAAGTTGAAGAGACAGCTACGCTAGGGTTGCAGCATCACACACACACACATGTGGTTTAGGTCAAAAACCAGAAGCTATATGTGGTTACGTACTGCCGGCATGATATATGAAGAAATTGTCTTTGCATGGACCCTTATTATCAGTTGGATGTTTGCCTGGTGTTGCCGGCATCCATGCGCATGATGAAACCAGAACCAGAGGAAACCCAGCCACTCATTCTTCTCAAGTCATCGATCCCACGTCTCTTGTTCTAAAAGGGACGTTGAAAATGACGGGATGCAATACCAGAAACTAGAACAACAGCAAAATCACACAGTACAGTATTTTAAACTCAAACTGGCTTAGCTAGAGGGAGGCACTCAAACTCAACGTAACAGTTTACAGACTTCAGGAATCAAAATTAAGCGAAGTGTTAGATAGGTCATTGTCGATAAATATAGACTATGGAGCCATGGAGATGGAGGACTTTGCTGTGGGGACTCAGGGTACGTTTGGTACCTGGTATTACCTAAGCCAGTGTTAAATAAGGAGACCTTCAAGGCTAATCCCATGTTTGGTCTCTCTCGGTACTAATATTAATGAAAGTTGATAGCAATGATGCATGCGATATGTATGTTCAGGTAAATAAATTCATTAAGTTTCTAATACAAGTTGTCTTTGTTTAACCATGGATTTTATTCTAATATTAGTACTCTCTTTTTTGGTAGCACAACAAAAATGCCAAAGGTTGGAGAAATAAAAGTTTTCCAATTTATGATCGTCTTACTCTGATTTTTGGCAAGGATCGTGCCAATGGAAGAGGAGCTGAAACCCCTGCTGATATGGCGGATGAGCAAAACAATAATGATATTAATTAATCCTAAGAATGTGGTTAATGATATAAGGCTTGTGTCATTTAACCAAGAATCTAGCCAAACTGAAGGTGGTAGGAAAAGGAAGAGAGTTGATGAGAATGATAAGATTGTTGTTGCTTTGGAGAAAGTATTTGAAGAATCAGGAAAGATGATGCAAATGGTAACTGAGGCCATATTGAAGGGTACGTAATGAAGATCGCTCTGACATTACCAAAGAGTTGAAGAACATGGGATTATTTGTTGATGATCAAATTGTTGCATTAGGAATCATCTCAGAGAGACCATAGAACATCTCTATCTTCAAGTCATTGGATGATGATGTTAAAAGGGTATATGTTCAGAACTTGCTTATGGGCAATAAATAGGCAAGGATTGTTCTAAAAGCCACAAGTAGGTTGATGACTAACACTGATTTTTTTATCATGAACCTTTAACATCAGTGAAATGTTTTAATTTACTATTTTTTTGTTTGTGGTGGCTTCTTATGTAAGAACTAATGAAGACAGTAAGTATGTTTAGAGCAGGAGGTAGATTTTGGAACCTTTTTGTTGCTTGCTTTTGTTGTTGTATATTGAACACATAATATTAAGTTTAAATGTGAGTTTTGCTTATGCTTTTTCCCTCTCTATATTGCATGTTAGTGTTGATTCCTCAGTTTAATAGAAGCTTACATGGTTTTTAACTTTAACTTTGATGTATGCAGGGAAACATGTCCTTTTTATTCCAGAATTCTCATTTAAGGTATGCTATTGTATTCTACATATTTCTTTCATAGGTTTCTTTAAGAGATTTTGCATATTTCTTTCACAGGTTTCTGCATATTTTTTTTGGATTCTGCATATTTCTTTCACATGTTTCTTTTGGAGATTTTGCATATTTCTTTCATAGGTTTTTGCATATTTCTTTCGGATTCTGCATATTTCTTTCACATGTTTCTTTTAGTTGTTAAAAGAGCATATCCATATTTGAGGTACTTGTTCTGTGTAGTTCATGTCAATTGTTTTTTTTTTGGATTTCATGTCAAAATTTCAGTGACCAAGATTGTTAGATGTTAGAGTATTCAAGTCTAATGCATCACCAAACATGAGACATCTCTAATTAAATTTTTTTTTTTTTCTAATCCCATGCAACACCAAACATGGCCCAGTAATAGTACAATTTAAAACAGTCCACACTAGTTCAAGACAATCTTAATAATTAAAAAAGTGTAATACAGTACTGGATACCAAACATGCACTTAGTGTATATATTGTCATTGCTTATCCTCTTTTCCGGGCCACCTATGGTTGGTCACCTATGGGTTGCATATAGAGGAGAAAGCTAGGGCAGCGACAACAAGGAGAGGAGCAGGGGCTACGGTGGCCCAGAACGGTGAAATGGCACCGGTGGCTACAGAGGAAGGGTGGCAACCAGAGCAGCCTCAAAAGCTAGAGGAGCAGCCAATAAACCATCATGATTAATTTTTCAAATTTGAATCCAATGACTCATAAGTAGCAAATGCTTTCATGCATCTTAGATATCTTGGTTATTTTGCTAGAAACACTAATTCTTGATCATCAGAATTTCAATACGTTTTGTGCTACTTAATCAGCTACATAATAAAAGGAAAGGAGTACTCTTTCTAACTTTCCTGTTGACCTGATGAACCAGAAAGCCGAACAAATTTAAGGGGCAGGAGATCAAAAAAGCTTCCACCCCAGACGAAGAATATCTATACTAATTAGTAATTACAACTCATTCTCCATAATCTTCAAGGGATTCAATATGGAAGTATTTGTGGCCTCAAAAGGAGTAGAAAGAATCCACTGTCTTGGGTCCCAAGTTCATGTTCTCTACTTCTCTTGTGGGAATAACTTTAATTTGCATCTAAAAGATAGTGCCATCTTTTCTTACAAAGGGACCCTTATTGCATTTGGTATATGGCTCTACTATTGCAGCATCACCTCGATCATGTCCTTGTTGAACTTAGGTGATTGCCAGTGGGTTCTGTTAAATCATCAATCTGAGATTCTGAGTAGTTGAAACTTGAATTGCCTGAACAAATGATTCACAGATATCTGCTCTGGATTTTTCCCTTCAAAGGCCCCTTAATTTCTTGTCATTTTTCAATGTATCGTATAATAGTCTTGAAAGAACAATACCAACAAGTAATCAGCTCCAAAGCTTCAGTGCCTATGCATATGAAGGGAATCAGAAACTTTGTGGTGCTCCACTTCCAAATGAGTGCACACCAAAAACCGGTATTCCTGCGAATAATGAAAATAACCAAGAAGAGGAGGATGAGCATGAAATTCCATGGTTTATATTTTCCTTTTTTCCTTGTGCTTGGTTCACTGCAGGCTTTTGGGGAGTTTGCGGTCCTTTGATGATTAAGAAGAGATGGAGATGTGCATATATCCAATTTCTTGACAATGTACAAGACAAGACAAGGTCTATGAGATGATCACGGTGTATGTGACCAAAATGAAAAGAATGCTCTAAGAGCTTCGTTGCACTTTACTTAATTATATGTTTTTGTATGTTCAACTTTCACTGTGATGTAAGGAACAATTATGTAGTGTGTTTTGAATCTTTTGATCTTCCATTCTTATCAGACCATCTTTTAAGTTCTGTGAATGAAACTCGAAATTTTGTGTTAAGGAGCATACTCGAAACATTTATATCCCATCAGATTTTTTACTGCAGTTCCATTCTGATGTCAAATCCTAGTTTGGGGTGAAGACAATAAGGCAGAACTAATAAGTATGAAAAACAAAAGGCAGATAGTTCGAAATAACGGTGGGACAAGAATGAAAAGTAACAAATGCAGAACATCATTTGATCTCCTCTGATCTTGGTAATACTATATCTTTGCCGGTTTTAATAAATTACAGCCAATTCATGTCCAAAAGAATCACAGCCAACTGAGTCACCTATTTACAAGTTGAATCATTTCTATTGTGCAGTGACAATTGCATCAATTACAAAGACTTGCACCAGTTTCTGCATTTGAGGATAACTTGAACTACAATCCTCTCCCCATTGAAGACCGTTTTGAGAAAACTGATCTTTCTGATATCTCGCTCCTGATATACTTTGACTCGACCAGCTACTTGTATAATTGAATATAGCACTCTTGAAACTTGAAGAAAAGGCAATCTGTAGAGCTAGAAGCAGAACTTTGGTTCCGAGGGGAAGGTGAAGAGAAAATCACGTTTCTCTCAAAGTTGGTCTTTGTTTGACAATTCTGTGAATCACTGCTTTGATAGCAAAGCTTTATCGAACCCCACCCAACCCTTTTATGAGCCTGGTTTTGCAAGATGAACATGACTATCTAGTTTCTATATTACAATAATTAGAACAAAATTAGCATTGTTCCTAGTTACATCTTCTAAAATTCTCCTATGCCATATCCCAACCCTACCCTATAACCTAGAGCACCAAGGACACATGGAGAGTAATGACATTATGAGGAATTTAGAACCCAAATCTAATGACTGGTTAGTCATCGTCCGATAAACAAACTATGTCATGAATTCCACCTGTATTTACTGGGTTGGCAGAGGCACTACTCACAAAAACAGGACCGGGAGGGTTCAATGAATCTAAAGCCGGCAGTGACAACAAACCACCTTGTCGATTTGCACCAGAACGTTTCTCCATATCCATAAGCAACTTCAACGCAGATGCAGAATTAGGCGCTGCGCTATCTCCTGCACTTTCAACATGTTGGACCCCACTAGAGGGAACAGTTTGTTGTGTGGGAGCTGGCATTTGAGGCATATGAGGAAGTGATGGAGAAGTTGCTAGGGAGTTGCTATGCGAATGGGGATTTGACATCCCCCCTTGCTGAAACAGAGGACTGGTCCCTGTAAGAAACAAATAATTATTACCACGCACTGCATAAGCATTGTACCTGCTAAAATGACTACAATAACCAAATGTCTGAAATACAATGAAACTAGCAGACAGCTATGTTGGACAAGGTGTTGTACCTGCAACGGATGTTGAAGGCCTAAATGGTTGGAGATGCGGGGCTGGGGAACGAATCTGACCTCCACCTTGGGGGATTCCTGTGGAGCCAGAGAAGGTACCAATGTGAGGGGGTCTTGCTGGAATGGACGGAGAAGCATGTGAAAGTGGAACAGTCTGCATGATTGGAGCCGTGTAATGTTGACTGGGTGCAATTGCAGATGCAGGTAGGGTCGTTTGCAGGCTGGGTGCACTAGAAGTCTGCATGTTGAGCATCGGAACAATAGAAGCCTGGTGGCTGGGTGAGGGTGAAATAGAAGTCTGCAGGCTAGCTGCAGGAAGGCTGGTCGATGATGAATTAGAAACTGAAGAAGGCCTCTGTGCATTTTGCTGCATAGTGAACTGAACAAGCTGCTGGATGAAAGTAGAATTTCCATCTGCCAGGAAAACAGCAGTGAGCAATGCCACAAAAGTAGGTATGGATAAGAAAGATAAAGTATAAATGCACATATTCATATTATGGAGAACCATGAGACTATAATGCATGGGTTTGAGTGTGATATAGAAAAATCTCCAGGTCCAGACGGGTTTTCTTTTGCAGCTCTACAAAGATATTGGGAAGTTATCAAGAGAGAGGTAATAGACGTTTTGGCTGAATTTCACAGAAATGGAAGTGTGAATAAGGTGACAAATGAGACCTACATTTGCCTTATACCAAAGAAAGTAAACTCTCTAAAAGTGGGGGACTACAGACCTATCAGTTTGATAACAAGTTTGTACAAGATGATTGTAAATGGCTTGGAGGTTGAGAGAGGTTTTGAGTGACACGATTTCTTGTGTTCAGGGTGCATTCATAAAAGGGAGGCAAATTCTAGACGCAGCTTTGGTGGCTAATGAAGTAGTTGATGAGACAAGGAAGAAGAGAAAGGGGCTGGTTTTTAAAATTGATTTTGAGAAAGCATACGATCATGTAGAGTGGAACTTTTTGGATTATGTTATGGAAAGCAAAGGTTTTGGAGAAAGATGGAGGAAATGGGTGGGAGGTTGCCTGCGGTCGGCAAATTTCTCTATTCTAATACATGGGAGACCAAGGGGAAAATTTGGCGCGCCCCGGGGATTAAGACAAGGTGACCCCTTATCACCTTTTCTTTTTACTCTACTGGTGGATGTCCTGAATAGATTTATGGAGAGGGCAAGAGATTTCAATCTGATTGAAGGACTGGTAGTTGGGAGGGAAGAGGTTGAAATTACACATTTGCAATTTGCGGATGATACAATTTTCTTTTTGAAGGATAATGACCAGACTTGGAACAACCTAAACACTGTTCTAGAAAGCTTCTGTTTGATTTCAGGGCTGAAAATCAATAAATCAAAATGCTCTCCAGTTGGAATAAACAGAGGTTGAGAGATTAGAAAGGCTGGCTGATGAACAAGGATGTGAGGTTGGATCTTGGCCTATGAAATACCTTGACCTTCCTCTAGGTGGCAACCCAAAACGAGCCTCGTTTTGGAAATCAGTTGTAGAGAAAGTTGAGAAGAGATTGGAGGGTTGGAGAAAAGCTTTTCTATCGAGAGGGGGTACGCTGACATTGATCCAAGCAGTTCTAAGCAGCCTTCCAACTTACTATTTATCTCTATAAAAAATTCTGGTGGGAGTGGCAAAGAGATTAGAATCTCTTCTAAAAAATTTCTTTTGGGATGGAGTTGGAGAGGGTAAGAAAGACCATCTGATTCGCTGGGAGACTGTCGAAAAGCAGAGAAGGAGGAGGGCTAGGGATTGGGAACCTAATAGCAAGAAATAAGTCTTTTCTAGGGAAGTGGCTTTAAGAAGAGAATCCTTGTGGCACATTGTAATAAAGAGTAAATATGGGTATGATGAGAATGGTTTTAGGTGGATCAAGTCGAAGCCCTTCGAAACATATTTCAGCTGGTTTGAGCACTTTCTCCCTTTGTCACAAACTAGTTGTAGACTTGTAGGAAATGGCAAGAGAGTGAGGTTCTGGGAAGATTGTTGGCTTCAGGATCAACCATTGAGTTTCTGCTTTCCAAGGTTGTTCAGACTTTCGAGATATGCCAATTCTTTGGTGGAAAGATTAGTTGTTCACTCAAGCTTTCCGATGAGCTGGGATTTCAGTTTTAGAAGAAATTTAAATGACCAGGAGATTGAGGAGTTTGCCTCGTTGATGGCTAAGCTAGAAAACGTCCGATTAGTGGAATCCAAACCAGATAAAAGGAGTTGGAGGCTTGAGTCTAGTGGGAAATTCTCTTGCAAATCTTTTCATAGCTTCTTAATTAGGGGTGGAATAAACACAATTTTTGCACCTGCAAAGTTCATTTGGAACTCCAAGGCCCCTACTAAGGTGAAAATACTGGGGTGGCTTGTGGCACACGGGAGGACAAACACATGTGATAATCTTCAAAGGAGAAGACCAGGTTGTTGTTTTTCCCCTCATTGGTGCATTTTGTGCAAAGCTCAAGGGGAAAGTGTTGATCATGTCTCTCTGCATTGTGAAGTTGTTAATTTCTTATGGAAGAAGTTATTCAGGGAGGCAAAAATGGCCTGGACAACTCCATCAGACAGGAATGACTTGTTCAAAGAAAATCCTTCAGCTTTTGGTAAAGGGAAAAAAGCCAGAATTCTCTGGGGTTGTGGGGTATTAGCAGTAATTTGGGTGGTCTGGATGGAAAGAAATAGAAGACTATTTGTCTCCTATAATGGGGTGGAGAGGGAAGACCTGTGGGAGAGAGTCAAGTTCTGGGCATTTTTATGCCTTTATGGGCTTATACTTCAAAGGAATTTAAAGATTATAGTCTTTCATCCATTATTCTTAATTGGGATGCTGCTGTAGTTTAATCTCTATGTTTAGCTTTAGTTCTATAGTTGAGCTGCTATGTTTTTAGTCCAAGCTGCCCTCTTTTCGTTTTGAGTGGACTCCTTGTCCGCCTTCTTGTTCTTGTTCTTTGCTTTTTGTTTGAATTAAATTCAGTTTACCCCACTGTGGTTTAGAGGTGAATTCATGTTAGTCCCTACACTTTCAATTTCATCAAATTACCCCCGAGCTTTTATTTTTCTGTTTGTCGTCTCCTATCACTCATGCTCCGTCCAATTGGGACGTTGAAATTTGATGACGTGTGATGACGTTTTGGGGGTTGAGAACCTAAATTACCAGAAAAACAAGAGCTCGGGGGGTAATATGATGAAATTGAAAGTTTATGGACTAACATGAATTCACCTCTAAACCACAATAGGGTAAATTGAATTTAATTCTTTTTGTTTCTATAAAGAGCTGTTTCTTTTCAAAATAAATAAATAAATTAGACTATAACGCATAGAGATGAAGAAATTCTTTTAATTGAAACCATCTTATTCAAATAAGTGAAGTCTATTCTCAGTATTGACTTCGAGAATGTGAATGTACAGGACCCAGGTTCAGTTTAACAGAGTTAAGTATACAAGGGATAGTTTATACAAATCAGACGCTAATTTAAAGCCTTAAAATGGATTGCGCAACAGGGGTGCCAGTTTTTACAGAAAATTAAACACTAATAACAAACAATTTGTGCTCAAGTGAGCTCACACAACCTAAAAGGAAACACATGGACAAGCTTAATGACTGTAAACCATTTTAAAATTGCGATTATAGCACTAAAACTGAATTAAATAATAATTAAAACACCAAAGAAAAGAAGTCACCACAATATAGACCTTACGCAGTCAAATCTATCACCACTTGCTCAAAGGAAGCCATATTTTCTTTTCAAACCATAGTTCTGATAGACTCATTTTCTCTATTACCCCCCTTTCTATTACTCATTTTTCAAACCATGGTCATTGTGCCGGATATATATTTTATATCTTTCCTGTCCCTCCAATTTCCTTATGGAAAGAACCTCCTATAGCTAACGCTTTTATCATCCTTAATTTCCTGAGCAAGTTAAAATTGTTTAAGTCTCAAACTCTATGCAAATAAAAGAAAATCTCAGTGAGGATCTTTGACATTCATGTTGTGTCATAAAGTAAACAGAACAGTTAACAACTCAGTAGGAGGTATTAGTCGAGAAGTGTCATACCTTGCTGCACTCCGCACACATTTGATGCTCTAAGATCCATACATTTAGACCTGAAAGCCTCAGCCAAAATCTTATTCATTAAAACTTTGTTGTGATTTGCATCAAGTTCCTTCTGTTTATGTTGAAATTCGGCTTCTTCCTTCTGAAGTTTAGTCTCACACTGCCGATGAAGTTCAGCAACAGCCTCCTCTATTTTCTTGTCGTAATCAGATTTCAGATGCAGCTTCTGTTGAAGACAAAATATATTTCAGCAAAAGTTTCTGTACAAAAAGAAAATGAACAAAAGGTGAACTTCAAAACTGACCTTATCTTCATGAGACTTAATGTTTTGTTCCATTTCTTTATTCAATCTTTCCAGTTCATTTTGAAGTGGGTCAGGGTATGAATAGTGAGGCATCCTTAGCGTCCCTTGGGGAGCAGCATGAATAGGACGACTATTAGTTGCAGAAGTAGCCCGTGTGTCTGAACAAGGCAGCCCAAATCCATTTGTAGGTATATCAATGGGCTGATGTAAGGAAAGACTTGATGCAGGCGGCAAAGTAGTTTCAGTTGATTGATTAGAATACGTCTCCACACGTTGCATTGGAGCATGAGAAACTTGGTTAGAAGTGTGGTCTTCCCTTCTTGGCTGAATTTCAATTCCACCAGCTGCAGACTCAGGAGGAAGCTGCAGTTGTACTAAAGCTGCATTGGTTGGCACTGCTTGATCAGATTCTACAATGGCAACAGATTGGGATACTGGATTTTCAAGTGGTTGGCATGTAATCTGGTTCCCAGTAGCTCGTCCATCTCCATCTCCACCTTGTACCGTAGCAGAAGTGGCTAACAGAATACCACTGTCTTGATTTTCAATTCTTTGATGTTCACAAGCTGAAGATAATTCATTTCTATTAGATAACTGCACCACCAACTCTTCATGATCAGATTGATCAGATGCTCTGATCACAACATTTTGCGATGCTAAATTTTCAACTGGTAGGCAAGTAATATGCTTTTCGCAAGCTTGTGCATTTCCATCGTGCCCTGTAAACGATGTGGCCAATACAGTATCTTGGACTCTGTTCTCACCAGCAGCTGAAGAAACCTGAGGACTAGGGTCTGGTGTCTCAGAGGATGGTCCTCCAGGCATATTGGTGGCCAGTTCATGGTCTGACTGCTCAGACTCTATATTTGCAACCGATTGAGCAGCTGAAGATAACTCGTTATCAACTCCTTTCTGCTGGTTGAACCCAGTTACAACATCAGATGCAGTAAAAAGCACTTCACCGCTCTCTGTTTCTGTAGGATTTTCAACAATCATTTGTTCAGATGAAGTTGGAACCCTATTGAGAAGATTCCTCACAGCATCATTGGAACTGACAGTTGCAACCACTGCCGACTCAACCTCATTACCTGGTATATTTACTGTTACTACACGGATTTGTTCTTCAGATGCACATGGGCTCACAGACCCAACATTATGCACACCATGAATCGAACTGACAGTCTCATGCAATTCTAGTGGAGCCTCTCTGTCAGGCATGCTTAATGCAGCCCCATGAGGATACTGTTCTGTACCAGAATGAGTCAGTGGACCATCAGTTGAACCGACAGTTACAAGATCTTCCGCTCCAACATCCCTATCACGAATGGGTAATTTGTCAGACTTGTCAATCCTTTCCTCAAAAGAAGGAAGACCGGGGGTGACAACTTTGCTAGAGCAGAATTCCGGGACATCCAGCAGAGCCTCTCCATTTTCTGATGTGCCTCCATTAGTCATCAGCTCTTTGGCACAAGGAATCACAGAAGCAACATTTGCTTGATTATCACCAGAAATGCTATTCTTGTATTTCCCACTGAAATAAAAAACCTCAGAATTCATTGGATCAAGTGCACCATTTGGAATAATGGGTCCAGTTGGAGTTGTGACTGTTGCAACAGGACTGGTACACGCTACAATCTCATCAGGTGCATTTGAAGGTGACCTATTCAATAACTCATCACGAACCCAATTTTGCACATCCTCTACTCGTAGGTTTTCTTTCTCTTTGAGCTTAAGCCTTGCTTCCAGCTGTAATTTCTCAAGAACTTGCAATTGTATGTCCACTCGGTGTTTATGCTCTTCAATTTCCTTTTCAAAGTCAGTTTCCATGATCCTCAGTCTATCTGCACTCACTGAAGCAATTCGATTTACAGCCAACTCTATTTTGTGCTTCTTTTCAAGTTGCTCCTTTTCCAACTCGAGAAATTTCAAAACTCGACTTCTCTCTTCACATTGTTTCTCAAGAAGTTTTTTCATCTTCTTCTCAAACTTTTTCTGAATTTCATTGATGCATTTTGAGAGATCCTTTTTCACTAAATATATCTGATAGTCTTCAACACCTGATTTGACCCCCTGCAAGTTTGAAATTGTACCATTATTTGGAAGTTCAGAAAAATTTGGAGAATCTGCAGCCTTAAAATTCCCTGTACGGTATAGAAACGTTTTCTTCAGACACCGCAACATTGAATAAACACGATCCACCTCTTCCTTTTGGCAATTGAAGCTAAGATGCCGCTTTGTAAGTGCAAACGATTCTTTGTGGTCGACTTTGTGCTTCAGAATTGAAGCCACAGTCCAACACTGGAATGTAGAATCAGTTATAAACAAAGAGAAAGGAAAATGAGAAAAGTTCAAGCAAACAAAACACAATAATTTCACATCATCTTTGGTGGCTAAAATAATTGCTTCTCCGACACCCCCCCCCAGTTGAATACAAAATACAATAATAATTGAATCATTTTTTTTTTATACCCACCCCACCAACAAGTAACTTTAGAATTGCAGAGCATTGCGTTTTATTTCCATAGATTAAGCTGGTGGATTTTTTTTTTCTGACTGCAAAACTTTATAATTTCGAAAATGGGATGAAGCCACGAATCAGATTTGACTTTTGACCAACCGAAAGTTAAACTGTACAGGTGTTAAGACAAAATAATCAAAAATCATTGCAGAAACAGAGAGAAATATCAGTGCTTGAACGCATCTACAAAATCTTAAATTTGACATGCCAATAATTGATAGATTGTTTTCCTTCAGAAAAGGCTGAAAAAGCTCAAGAGACAGCAAAATGTTGCATGAAAGAGGAATATGATTCTAACCACAGATATCTGAAATGCCTGCAATATGGTTGCTGATTCTCTATTAACATTGTGATTCTTCACTACATATTCAAGAAACTTTTCAACCCAAACCTTGTGAAGCTCCTGCATTGTAGTAAGGATAAAAACGATATCATCAAAGATCAAAACTTTATTGTACTGAGATGTAGTCGAATGTTGACTTCAGAAGAGTAGCACATATGAAGTCAAAAATAAAATTAAATGTAGTTATTGTACTGAGATGTAGTCGAATGTTGACTTCAGAAGAGCAGCACATATGAAGTAAAAAATATAGTTAAATGTAGTTAGCAAGATAATCAATTTACATACTGAGAATTGTAGGATCCCACAAAGTTTTGATATCTCAGGCTTCAAATGAAGATGCAGACTCTTCTGTGCATCAAGCACTTTCCTTCTCTCCTCAGAATTGTCACTTTCTGGTATTGCTAAAATGCTTTCATTATCTACAAAAGCAGATAACCTAGAAGAAGAGCGAGGCACATGGTCTGCTCGAGTTACAGAAGCTCCTGCAAAAGTAGAGATACTTTCATAAACTTATGGAATTCAAATTAACTACAGGCTGACTCTAATATTGCACCAAGACGCTACTCTGAAGATGATGTCAGAAAACAAAACTGAATAGTTCACAAGTAAAGCCAATTACCATCCTCAGACACAGGAGTTGATTTTCCCTCAAATCCAGGCTTTAAATTGGCCGAGTCGTTATTACTATTTCCCACCTTCTTCCGTTTCTTTACAGCTTCATCACTTTCAACTTGTGGTTTCTTTGATAGTTCGTCAGTATGTTTTACCCTTTTTCTGTTCCTCTGAGACAAACCAATACAATATTTCCACTGAGGATGCTTTCCCTCCCACAGTTTTAACCAAAAACTAAGTGGTTTCCCATCACCCATATGTTGACATTTCAATTCACCAAACAAGATAGTCTTCGCACTGTAACCTCCTCCTGTTTGATGAGCTCTTGTGATAACAGAGAAACCACTGAAGCCACTGTTTTTGGCATCCTGAGGAAGTAGGGATACAAATTCCTGGATGACATCTTTCAGAGGTGTTACACTGGAGCCTGGCGAGTTGTTTCCATGGAACTCATTCAGTTTAACAAATTGATAAGGTGCACCCCACGAAAGTAGCAACTGACAATTATACTTGGTAATATTATGCAGATAGCTATCAAGAATCTTCTCCTCCTTTGCCAGAATCAGAACTTTCTCCTCTATGGTACAAGTTGAATATAAGCGAAATACTTTTATCTGCTCAAACTGTGAATCGATTGATATCTTTTGCAAGGCTCTTACATCATTCACTGGGTTCCAGTCACTACCAAATATAATAATAGTATCAACTGATGATAGTTTGATGCTGGAACGACAGGCACGAGTCTCCAATAAAAACACAAACCTACCACAGTCCTTATTGTTAAACTTGTCCATTGCCTCACCTTTCTTAGCAGGAACAACACCCTGTTCAACTCGTTCATAAGAGTCTTCACCATACCTTTGACGCAGGAAATCATCCAATATATCTCCTATCAAAATTCCCAGACCACCTGTTGACTGATAATAAAAAAGAGGAAATAGTTATATTCACTAAAATAACAAGTAATGGGCATTAGAATGACCCCTTCACTGCATCCAGATAACAATGAGCTTAACTACAAAAATTGTGGAAACTCTACAGTATTATTCGTCTTCGTGTGTAAGGCTTAACTTATCTGATTCAGACTATCCCTTTTTATTATGGATTCTGCCGCATATGATATCATTAACTACACAAACACCCCAAAAAGTTTAGTGCATTTTCACTGTAGAGTTTGAACTTCCAATACCAAACCAGCACTTCAGGGTTGATTGTGGTTTCACCTTCGCCTTGCAAATCAACTAATAGACGTAATATCAGTACATATACTAAATGTAGTACATATACTAAACCTTCCTTGCAATATAAAAGTAACGCTTGCAATCTCTTTATATAAACCATTTTGATCAACCATCTCAATTCACATTCAAGTCTAATATGGTTTCAGTATATCCAATGATTCCAATCCTATCGTAATTATCTCACATGCCCTAAATTGGTCAACAATCCTACCGTAATTAAACTCACATTCCCTAAACTAACAAAATTCAAGACCCAAATTGTTACAAAAATGATATCAGAGTATTCTCAACGAAGAAGTCTTCTTATTACAGACTTTAAAGGATGGGAACCACCTCTGAAACAAATCAAGTCCAAAAGAATTTATGCTCAGTATCCGAACAGATTACAATTGAATTTCATCTTGGTAACAAATTATACTCTAGAAAAATTTACTTGAAGATAAAGATACTGAGATCACCGGTTCTACTAAGAAGAATCACTCCTTGCTAAAAGAAAAACATGTGAATTCTGGTGGTGGATTAGGGGGACTAAGGTAAAATGGGTCTGAAGAGCTATAGAAGTAATTGGGGGTATGTTGATGGAGAAACAGCAGTTTAAAGGGTATAACAGGGTAGTGCACCAGAGGTGAAGTTCTATGGCTTTTCAGCATATGTTACCAAATGATTTTAGGATGTAAGCACTCCTGCAACCCACTAGATAACGAGGCAACAGTAAGTATTAATTCACTGGTTTCAACATTAAAGAGGAGCCTGATTATTTGTCCTTGGCTTATGTAACTGTCCTTTTTGTAGATGCACTCTCTGTGAATTTATTGATATTTGCTATAAATATATCTCTTAATATAGTATTTTCAACTACAATAAAAGAAACTAAATCCTGAGAAAACAAATTGATAAAAGAAAAGAAAATACATGTCATAAATTTACTAAGTTGTGTACCTGAAATAGGATTAGAGCTCTTAGACCTCTATTCTTTATCTCCATAAGCATCATGTCAAGAAGCTGAAGCTTGCCACTTGCCTTTATTCCTGCATCCAACATTGCTTTCTTTTTTACTTCGAAACTGTCAATTGCTTGAAGGCCTTCAAATTCCATAACTTTCTCTTGTAAAGATGCTTCCTCAATGTAAGGGTGATCACAGCACTGTTAAGTACCATACAAGAAACTTAATGCAAATCCACGAGGGGTGATGCAAGGCGAAGGAAAATATATAACACGACAAATCACCTTTTAAATAAGAAAATTCACTTCTTTTCACCAGTAATATAATAGGGAAACTCAAAGTTCGAAACCATCATGCAAAAATATCTTAGTCTCAAGTTATGATGAGTAAAGGGGAAGCGCTAACAAACATAAAAACAAATTGTTTTTTTTTTTTTGGTAGAAAAGAAACACCTTTATTGGAAACACAGGAACCACAGCGCAAAATGTTAAGAAATTATTGGCCTACTTTAGTAAAAGAGAAAGCTGAAACTAGCAAATCAAAACGTATAAGCTATGGTGCATGGCAGCTTAAGCAAAGGAGAGAGGAGTGTCTGAGTAGAACGTTTAGAGATGAATAATGTCACCTTTGCTAGTAAGTGTCCATGGATGCTCCCTAAGGACTACACGGCCGAGGATATTATTGGTGTCTTTTGGTGTTTTCCCGTTTCACATATACTTAACACCAAATCAGTGTCCCTCCGGAAATAGATCCGGACCCACCAACTCACTCTTTCTAACAGAATCATTCACGTCCTCATCATTTGAGGTTTGTTTAAGAAAATTTCCAAGCCATGGAGTGTTTGGTATAACTCAATTTCTGTTGTTGGGTTATGAATTCTATGACAATCTATAATCTTTAAAATGTACGATTTAAAAGGTTAGCCCCCAACCCAAAGTCTTTAAAAAGCCTCACTTTATTCCTAACACCAAAGCTGAAAACACTGGGCAAATTGGTGCATTACAGGAGAATATCTTCAAATGGAATACCACTTGATATTTTAAGAACAGGTTTTGCATCCCAGCAGCCAGACCCATATCTTGGATTCATGATAACCATACTTATTACACAATAACATATAGAATCTTTATCTAATCGGATTCTCCAAACCCATCTCAACAAAGAAATATCCTTTGCTACCAAATTCCCCATTCCCAAACTCTTTAACCTCATTAGACGGCCCTTATTGCCTTCTCCAATTCTACCCAAAACTGCTTACATCAATGTCAATCTGCCCACCCTTGACAACAATACCTGTCATCATCCTTCTAAGTTCTAAACACTTCTCAACCCTACAACAGAGTTCCAAAACCAGGAAGCCTGTGGGTACCCAATGGAATCCCCAAGTATTTTAAAGGCAAACTACCAATTCCATAGACTAAGGCTTAGTTTGGTATTGAAGTGAAGAAACTCAGTTATTAAAAAGCTGAGTTGTAAAAATAATCAGTTAACTGTTTGGTAAACTATTTTATTCAAGGGTTGATAAAATTATTAAAAGTCTTTAAGTGTCTGGTAACATGTGTTTTGATACTCATATTACACTGTATAGTTACAAAACGGGGCAACAATGATAAAACAATCTATTTAGCTCTCTCCTTACGAATAAACAAAGTTGAAACTGGGTGAATAAAGAAAACTTCCAGCTGTGCCTAGATTTAGCTTTCATCAAATATATGACACATCCTAATAGGAGACCTGGTTTGAAATTGCCCAGCTTGTTCAGACTTGATAGTCTCTGTGATTATAATCATCCAAGTTACATCATCAAAGTTACATTAATCATGATGCTCGATTACTTTTTGGCTTCTTTCTTAGTTGTTTATAAAAAAAATTACTTCTGCAAGTATATATATGTACAGGCCAAAGAATGAGTCAAATATCCACAAAAACAGAGAAGGAAAAAACTAATTGAAAACCCTTAATGACCATAAAAAATTAACACAATTATAAGATTAAGAGCAAAAACAACTAGATCAACAAGAGACTTTAAGAAATTGCAAAGCCAGTTGGGAGAAAATTTTAGGACAAAAAGCTTCTCAGATCATAATGGAACCGAGCGAGAAGGAAAAAAGGACGAAGAAGATGAATGATGAATTATATCAAGAAATTGGGAAGGTCATGTACCGAGAAAACAAGAAAACTAACCAAATAACAACAAAGTGTTTAAACTAATCACAAGGAAGGAGTAGAAAATGAACCGAGCTTGAGAGAGGATTACTGAAAGGGAGAAGAAAAAGAGGCTGGAGATCTGAAATCGTTGATTCTGATTTCGGAATATATGGGGCTGTAATTCAGAGAAAATAATGAGGGTTTTTTTGGCATTTGAGAACTTCCATTACAACTCCGCATGCGGTGGGGAATCACGGTTTTGAAAAAGCAGGTCTTTACCTGCTTCTTTAAACTGCACTTCTGTATGGTCTTACCAAACACCAAGTCCATCTAATTTGTTCAAAATAAGTGCTTCTATTGCCAAAAACGCGCGGCCAAACTGACCACCCTAACTCAGGTGACAAACTCAACAAAATATATATATATATATACGGAAACGATGTGGAGCGCACGTCCGGAGTGCACACGAAGCTCCATTCGCCACCCTCCGGCGCCGACGACGGCACGCCTCCACCCCAGCAGACTCCAGCAGCGTCCCCGATCATTTTCCCTCCCCGGCGAGGCCGCCGAATTCCAATTTCAGGCGAGATCAACTTTATTTGAAGTTTTGGGTGATCTCGCCGGAAAACTGGAATTCGGCGGACTCGCTGGGGGAGGAAAGTGATCAGGGACGTTGCTGGAGTCCGCTAGGGTGGAGGCGCGCCGTCGTCGGCCCCGGACGGTGGCGAACGGAGCTCCGTGCGCACTTACGCACGTGCGCTTCATATCCGGCCTCTATATATATATACACACACAGTCCTTCTCTGCTAAGGATGTCCTTATTTATTCTTATGGTGCGGATTCCACTTTAGACTCACTTTTCGATCGAATTTTCACATCTCCACCGTCTAGTCTTTAGATACTAATGTATAGATCATCTCTATAAAATTTCAACCAATTTGGTTATCATTAAGACACTCAAAACTGCGTTTTTCTGTTATAAACATGAACGGTTCAAGTTCGACAGAATTATGTTCATCCATTGGTTTAATCGAATTTGAGTCACTTAATAATTACCAAATTGGCTGAAATTTTGCAGAGATGATCTATATATTAGTATCTAAAGATTGGACGGTGGAGATGTGAAATTCGATCAAAAAATGAGTCTACAGTGGAAATCCGCACCATCAGAATAAATAAGGACATCCTTAGCAGAGAAGGACCGATATATACACACACACAAAATTAAATACAGAGATTTAAATATTTATGAATAATAAAATAAATAAATAAAAACAACATGCTGTCAAACTCTCCACTTTGCTAATTCTAACTTTATTCCTACCTCTACTGATTTCCAATCCCGAATAGCAAATGAAAGCTTTCTAAAACCATATTTCAGTGATGTCAATGTTGATAATCATTCTTTGAAAAGAAAATGGTATGGTCAGTGAATTATGGATGAGTAGTTCAACATTTTCATCCCAAAACGCAGACTTTCAATCATTCTGAATTCGTCTGTCCTCACCAGCCTACTGAATTGGGCTTAAACTATCCAATGGTCTAAGAAAGTTACTGTTAGCTAGGTTATATCAGGAGGTTATTTCTATGATGTATAAGAAGCACAAGATGTTACACAAGAATAAGAAGCTAAATCCTATGGGTTTTGTGCATGAGAAAAGAAAAGGACCACTGATTTGCCCTAAAAAGTCAGATTCTGGTCATATCTTGGCATTTGTTTTTAAAGAATTTATACCAATATCTGAACCCTCAAAAAAGGAAGCAGATAGATATTGTTATTTCGGTCTTTTTGCTGATCAAGTTGTATTGTACTCCTTGTTCCCATATTGTACTGAATTTTGGATTTAATTTTTTTTTTACAGAAAAACATGGTGAATGCAGATATTCTAGTTCCAGATCTCTTTTTGTTGCACCAAAATATAAATTCCAAATCATTGAATTAAATGAAGATATGAGACTAAGTTTCTGTAAAGATCAGTATATTACTGGTGGCATCTTTTTACAATATTGAAATTGTCCACATCACGATCAACGTCCAATGGACAACTTAATAAATCCCAATGTCCATATCCAGGCCAATACATACTTAAGCAATGGTATTCTTAAAACTCAATAATACAATGTTGTAATCAAAGCAAATACAGTAGTAACGGAAATGTAGAATGAAAAGATATGCAACCATAACTAATGAAGCAAAAGCAACTAACCTTTCGGGTAGATCTAAGTAGATCAGGGAGTGCTCCAACAAGATCTTTTGATGAAGATAAGTGAAGCAATGAGGGATTTAACAGTAGCTTTTCACAGTATAGCTCTCGCTGAACATTTGATATCTCTACAGGAACCCAGTACTCTATAAACCTGGAAGAATCTGAAGAAAATTGAAGATGGAAACCAAGAGTAAAAATGACAAGGAGGCCCTAAGAAAATTGTCCGAAAAAAAAAAGATGAACCCAACTTTTCATAATTTCCTCATACCATCGGCATCTGATACCTCCAGATTTCTAGCATTTCTGAGTGACTCTGGTCCATCTGATATAGATAGTATTCTGGATTCTATCTTTTTCTGAACACACACAGAACAGTGCCAGACTCCAATAGGAGCATCATTCATAGGAGGATCTAGACAAGAAAGATGATAGCTTCTCTTGCATCCTTTTCCATCACAGCACCTGAAATTGAAACCAAACTATAAGAAAAGGAAAACATATCAACGAAGCAATGAAATTTATAGATACTCTTTTCCATGGCAAGAAAAAAGTACAGCCGCCACTGATCTCCAAAGCCTAGTGATCAACAATTTCAATTTAAAAGTATATAAAAGTATTGTAAGAGAGCAAAAAAAGGACATGTAGAGAAGCTTTGGAATCAGAGAGAGGAAACATGCAAAGATGGAATTATCTCTGAATCATCTGAAATGCCACCACTAGCATTTTCAACTCCCCCTAACTCCACTCCAGCCACAGTACCCAAACAATTTATCACTCACTTACATCTTCTACAACTATCACTGTGTTTTCCTCCACCCAAACATCTAATCTCTAGAGAGAATTACATAAAGATGTACTATCTGAAGTCAGTTTTACCGCCTTAAACATCTTTAACCACACTGACTAATGACTGCCATAAGACAATAGAAGTGAACTCCATTCTGGGGTGGAGAGTGTGTGTAGGCCATTTCTCAACACTTTGCTTACCAATGGGGAGAATTAGGTTTCGGGGGGGGGGGGGGGGGGGGGGGGAAGTGGGATTGAACCCTGGTGGACTATTCCAAAGGGTGTTTTGCGCTGTTGGGTACTCGTTCTTGGGCAATGGGGATAGGAAACAAAACTAAATCTTCAAAAGGATGGTTGTTGGTGGCATTTTTATGGTTTTCTTGGAATGCACTAATAAGGGAAAAAAGCCAAAGTCATAAAGCATACAAAATGAAAATTGCAAGAGCTATATGTACCAGTATCATAAAGCAACTTTCCTAATCAGCTAATAAAATCCATTTGCAACAATGTGAAAGCCAGAGGAAAAGGTTACCCACAAGAGCTTCCCTCCAAAAGTGCAAATGAGGCAAGTATTTTGACTATTTTCTTCACCATTTGATTGGAGATCTGCAGACAACTCCTTCTGCTGCATACAATGTTAAACTTTTCAGGTTGTCTCACTGTACTAACAGCTGTTACTTCTCCACTATCCAGCAGCAAATTTTCAAAATATACAACTAATTGAGAACCATAAATTGCAACCAGCAACCAACAACCATGAGGTTTAAGTAAATGTGCATTGCCCAGCAGAACTTTTTATTTTCTATTTTAATTTTTAAAGAAGCTAACAACCAGAAAGAGGTTACAGATAAGAAATACTAATAACCCAAGCAAATATAATACAACACTGAGAATACTAGAGCAGTTGCAAGAAATTGGTTTGATCTATTTATTGTAATTTGAGTGAACAATGAGTCCACTTCTGTACTTTCTGATTTTGTGCCCAGGGAAAGTTTATCAGTTTCCAGAAAATTTTTCAGTAAGAGATCAGAAAATGTTTACAAGTTATATCCACAAAATAATACCAGAAATGGGACTACCTCCAACAAAATGAAATGAGACAAATTAGTCGACAAGAGCAGAGATACAGAAATGTGAGGTGCAATCAGTGGCGTAGCCACACGAGTGTGAGAGGGTTCAAATGACCTCTCTCACTTTTCCATACAATCCATGATAGGTTGATACAATCACACCATTTTCATGCTTATATTACATAATTAGTGTAAAGTTTGACGCTTAGACTAATTAATATTACATGCTACCTTACAATTTGAAAAAATGACTTAAACTATGAACGATCATCATGGATATTTTATATACTTTTTATTCAAGTTGATAAGGGTTGAGCGATTCAAGCTACTCGAATGTAGACAATGTAGGAAGCACTAAATTTTGACCCTCCTAGTTTATTTTTCTGGCTACGCCACTGGGTGCAATACCTTAGTATACACAGACTATGAGAAATCTAAGTGGGTTTAGAATAAGAAAATCGACAAAGAATTACCATGTAAAGATTTATATATTCCATCTATGAGAGAATTTAAATAGAAGAAAGTGGAATTTGGGAAAAAAAGAAATGGAAACCTGAGAAGAAGGGGGCGGGGAAGAAACTGACCTTATTTGCACCACCAGAAAACTCCTGATTCAATTTTGTTCCACAAGAGCAACTTTCCTGCTTCATTGGATCATTGTCTACCCTGATAATATCAAATGAGAAACCAGGAGAAAAAAGAGGTTAAGGCAGGACTCTGAATAATAAGGCCAGAATATTTACAAGCAACACCAATCATTGTCTACCCTGACATAATGTTCACTATGATTGCTCCGCATTGACACACCTAATTCTATTTCCAACTTAAATACAATGAAAAGTCAAAATTATCTCAGAGTTTGCAAACCATAATATTGCAAAATACAATTGTCCCAGCGAATGGATCCCTTATTAGTTACAGCAATGCAACATACATTTACATCATATGAGCATATTAGCGAAATCAAATGATGCACAATTTGACGTTTCACACCAGCTTTCCACTGGCTAACAGTAATGGACACCATTAAATCAGCAGCAACCAATTTTAACATATTCTATGTTGATCTATAAACATACATTTTATGATTATTCACCAGAAGGGCGCCTTTACTATCAGAAGAAGAAAAAATAGATGAATATACTCACTTCTTAATCAGTTCTTTACCAACCAGTCATACTGAAATTTCAAATTCTCAATTTTCTTCTTAGCATACCAGCGAAAAAGAATTAAAATAACAACATCAAAAACAAATTATCTGAAATTTTGATCAAGCTGCAGCTTTAGGCAGTAACAATTTTTATCTAAAACAAATATCTGAAAACCATCATTCATAGGAAATCAACCAAAATAAAATAATTCAAATCTTGTCAAACTCAATAAGGAACGTACTAAGCATGATAAGTTTTGAATGAGAGTAATCATATTCTGGACCTTCAAGTACAGAATGATGATTGAGTACAGTGAATACCTTTGTCGCTTGAAACAGATACCACATGTTTCAACCGAAACATTTCCTGTACACCCAGATGGCAAAGCCGAGCCGGTATCAACCACAGTGCAGACATCTTTACTTGCATTTACTCCAGAAGAATCAGATCCATCAGCCATCTTCCTTTTTCTTTTAGAAGGTGTAATACAGTCGCTGTCTTCTAAGCCAGTATGAACAGCAGAAATCCTTCCATTCGATGTAGAAGTTGTCAGCTCTGGCGTCTTTAATGCAGTACCATCCACATGTACCCTTTCAGACACATGATCAATATCTTCAGTTATGGCATTATGACATGGTTGCAGTGTAAGTTCATCACTCTGCTTCGGAACATGATCTGAAATCCAAACAGTACAGTGAGAACGATTCGAATGAGCTGTTTCAAAGTGACAACAATTTAGAAATTATATAATGACTTCAAGAGAACGACTACTTGTTTGTCCATTTGGAGGTGGGGGGAGGGAAGAGATGACACAAACATCAGTCATTTACCTGGTGCTTTAGCATGTTTTAGGAGACTTGCAATATAAGCACGAGAGTTCAATCTTTTTTGTTTGACCAGTCCATGTCCTACATTTTGTTTCTCGCTTTTGCAAAGTTCTTTAGTTCCCAAGGTCAATTCTTTCACAGTCTTCTCTTTCTTTTCCCTAATCCCCTTCATTAATAATGAATCCAAGCTGTTATTAGATGTTTTAGATGCAGAAGAAGTGGATGAGTGAGTCTTGCCTCTCTCGGACCTCCTTAAAGGACTTGGCGTGGACTTATTCTCAACTATCTCAGATTTCTTCTTAGCTGGAGGAGTTTCAGGTATTGGTTTCTCAAGTTGTTCAGACTTCCGAGTACTAGAAGGGCTCAGAGTGTTGTTTTTCTTCAACAATGTTTCTCTAGAAGACCTTCTTAAGACAGGTGTATCTGACGTTGAGGAGCCGGAAGTACTGGATCCTTTACTACTAATCTGCCTCCCGATTGAATTGTTACTCTCGTCATCCTTGACTTTCCGACTAGATCGTGTGTCATGCGCCATATTTTTCTGTAATCAATATAAGGTTGCCAGAAGTCTTTAAGGTTAAGATATCCACCAGCTATGAATGACAGCAAGATAGGAAAAAACAAACAAAATCTAACAACAGGGCTGACAAGCAGCTCTACACATATAAAAGGTTAATAATCACTGCACATGAGAATATCATAAACATTCCACATTAGAAATATTCATCGAATGTGAATAACAGAAACCTTAAATCTACTGATGGTATGGAGAGAAAAAAAAAACATTCCAACTTTCAAGACAACATCAAATACTATCACCTACTTTGAACTCAGAGTCTCCAAAACGCCCAAAGTATGTCCTAGAAACAATATCTCTCTTGGAACTTGGAAATCAGTAGAAAATGAATCAAAGCAGTCTACTGGACTACTGAAAGTGATGATCAAAATTGTTCCAAACAGATTCTGTTGGCTCACCACAATCTTTTAAGGCACTTCAGCTGTTATGAACTTGGGGTGGGGACTAGCACTCTTCTTTCTTTTCTCTAAAATAATTTCTGCTTATTCAAAGATAGTTTGTTTTACTAATTAATAAATTGTAAATATGAAGAACCCCTAGTCTAAAGCTCCTAAGAAACAGACAATTACCCTACTCACGGCAAACCACTATTCTGAATCTGGCTTCCAATCTAACACAATGCAATAAAGGCACATTCCCCCCCACCCCGAGGGCTATCAAAATAGTAATCTCTCCCACAGCTCCCCCACTCCTTCTCGGCTTCTCCTATGTGGTTTCCGAACTCTACTGTCTCTTTCCACCGAAAGCACCCAATTAATAGCAGAGACACAACAAGCCCAAAGATTTTTGCCTCTCAACCCCTAAACAACTTCTGCCATATATAGCCACTTCACCACACAACAATCGCATTACTCACTCGAACAGAATCTCAATCGGTCCGAAATCAAAAGCGATCATTCCTTTAGCTGGGTTATCCAATAAACCTCACAATGCACATTGCACAACATTCCTTTTACCATATATACCAACTTCACCACATAACAATCACATTACTCGCTCGAACAGAATCTCAATCGGTCCGAAAGCAAAGGGGCACATCATTCCTTTACCTAGGTTATCCAATAAACCTCACAATGCACGTCGAAATCAAAACTCAGAAACAAATTCAAGAAGCTTAACCACTGCTACACAAAGCAAAACGGCGCCGCTTTTACATCAATGTATACCTGCCCAAAGCTTCGTCACCAAAACCAAAACCACAAAAACAACTAACACCTCGGTCCCATTCGCAAAATGCGGAACCCCCAAAACCCTAATTTCCTGTGTACAGAATTACGCCGCTGCAGAAATCACACAGCTCAAACCAGAACAAAACCCTAATCACCAAAAGAATCGCAATTTCAGAAGAAAAAACCAGAACACGATCACAAAGATTGCGACTAACCTGCATCAAAAGCTCGCTGCTTGGTTTCCCTTTCTTGGATGATCAGAGAAATTTGGGGTTTTTCTTCTTCTTCTTCTTCGCCTTGAGTCCTCACCCAGAAACATATGGGCTCAAAAGAGAGAAGCTTTCCCCTGCAGAAATGAAAAGCACACGTTTTGGTTTCGTTGTGGTGATTTACTATGCTTCTGCTCCAGACCACAGTGACGAGGGCGAAACGGTCATTTGATGCTCCTAAAAAGGCTAGGATGGCATGCACACCGGGTTTTCTGAGTTTCAGGGTGAGCAAACTGTGACAGATTTGGATTGGACCAGACAGATTTGGATTGGACCAGGGAGAAACATACGTGTAGTCAAACTTTTCGATCACAAAATAAATTTTCATCGTTCAATTCGTTAAGTTATATGAGTAAATCATTTATACAAATTTTCAGATAATTTGGTAATCAGTAAATCATCAAAAACTTTAATTTATTTTTAATGATCATAAACGGTCCAAGTTTGATATAAAATGTTAAACTTTTTGTTTTAATATAAGTCGTCCAAACTTATTTAAAAACATATTTAATGGTGTAGGTCTATCCCTAGAAATAAACAAAAATAAGGATCCCTCATTAGAAGGGCTCTAAATAACTAAATGCTCATGACCAAGGATTAAAATATCTGTATCGGCATATCTATTGGTACTTGAAAAAAAAAAGATATCAGATATATTGGGGATATATCGGAGATATTGGGGAAAAAATATCGGAGATATTGAGGAAAAAATATCGAAAATTCAGAAAGAATTTTTTTCTAAAATATTTAATTTATTAGATTTACTTATACTTGTACAAACATCAATTTCATCTAACTCCAAGTGGTTGAAAAGACATACAGTGGTCCACAAAAGTATAGTATTCAGACCAAAACATATAACCCTACGAATTATACTGTTGAATATTATAGTCGTATATCTCTTTTGAGCTGCTAATTGTTCCCCTCATATCTCTTTTCGAATATTGTTGATAGTGATTCTTGTTTACGCCCAAATTTTTTACATATATTTGTTTAATATATCAGAGATTTATTGTAGATTTCCTAAATATTAAAGATATTTGACGGAATCGGAGATATTTGACAAAATTGATGAAAGATAAGATATTTACCCCTCTAGATATATCGGTCACTCTGAAAAATGAGATATCGGGGGATATATCGAATATATCGTACAGATTTTAATCTTTGCCCATGACTTCATCTACATGCCTAATATGAAGTGAATCATTTCCATAATACTAAATTCTTTTTTGGGTAATGATAAATGAAAACACTATGATTGTAAATATGATCATTGACATTAACTTCTCATGAGTGGTATTTTCTGGAAAAGTTTTTTTCTTTCATTATATAGAGAAATTTTAAATACACACCCCTAATATCTTAATACACACCTCTTACTTAATACACTACCTATCAAGTTTTTCATTTCAATATTATACTTAATACACATCCCAAACTGTCTAAAATGCCCTTAATTTATGAAATATTCCGTTATTTAATATAATTAATATATATTTACTATTTGGTACCTCTTTTTACATATTATTTCGTCTAATTTTTGCTAGAAATTTTTGGTTATCATCGTTCAATTTATAATCAAATGATTATTGTTATATCTCAACTCTAAATCACCAATACAAGTTTTCAAAATTCACAAGAGCACAACTGTAGAAG
>NW_004443411.1:62743-71330 GCF_000184155.1 Fragaria vesca subsp. vesca
TCTCTCTCTCTCTCTCTCTCTCTCTCTCTCTCTCTCTCTCTCTCTCTCTCCCATACCCCACCGATCTCAATCTCGTCCTTCCGCTCCTGCAAGTCGCCAGGCGCCGTCGTCCAAGCCTCCCGTCGGTCCTTCCATGCCTTTCGGTTACGAAGCCCCGACGCCGACGAGGTTAGATCCCTCACGTCGTTGTACTGTCTCGGCAGAATCAGACCTGGACTCTTATGGAGATTTATCTCCCAGATCTCGGCGAACTTCATTGGCGGTGGACTCTTGAGGATGAGCGTTGCGCTCTATGCTTTGTAGATTCGTCTGCATGGTTGAGTTTTTATTTTGTCCCACACCGATTCTCTTTTCTTTATTGTTTGAATGAATCTGAATTTTGTAGACTTCAATTGTTAAAAGATGAAGTTTATTGGTGTGTTTGGTCTTGTTGGAAAGCATGCGTGGTTGGTGGTGAAGCCATGGATCTGATTTTTTTTTTTTTTTCCGTATGAGGTTTTGAGTTATTGGAGATGAATGGATCATACAATAAACATGAATTACATCATAATGGATCTGGCATTCTTAGAGCATCTTCAACAGCTTCCCCAAAATTTCTCTAAAATGGGAAAACAAAAGCTAAAAAATCTCAAAAACAAAAAAATTATGCTTAAAATCCAACAGCTTCTCCATTTTAGAGATTTCAGCATTTAATACAACAATAAAATATACTATATCATTATTAATTATAACAAAAAAACATTATATATTTCATTGTAACAATAAAACCCAATAAAATATTCTATTGTTGTCTTGAATTCGTTGGAGCACGTGAAGAATTTAATTTTAGGGAATGAAGACTTTTCTTTTTTCTCCATCCCCATTTTAGGGAATGGGATGGGGAAGCTGTTGGACCTAAAAATAGCTTTATATTCCCCAAAATTGAGAAGTTCAAGAGAAATGGGGAAGTTGTTGGAGATGCTCTTAATTCGAACTTTAGAAGAATGGATGTTATCCTTTATTTTTATTTCTATTTTATATTATTAAATATGTGTTTTTTTTTTTGAGATCAAAGTTCAGTGTTTATTGATCTATTTGGATAATGTGAAGGTTTTATTAAAAGTAATAGAACGGTCTATTGGGGACGATACATGGTTTTGTTACCTTTAATAGACCCTTACTGTCTTCAATAAGGACCTGTTATAAGTGATTGAAGAACACAGTTAAGTTCAAGAGTCATATTGCCCCCAATAGGAGGTCTTACTGACCCCAATAGATGATCATACTGTCCCCAATAGACCCCCACCGACACACACCCTACTGCCCCCAATAGACCTCCTGACAAACTGCTTATTGCCCTGAATAAACCCCTATCGCCCCTAATAGACCCCATACTGCCCCCAATAGACACCCTATTGTTGGAATCTGGTCAACGGCTTCCGGACATACTTCATATTGCCCCTAATAGACCCTCTACTGTCCCCAATAAACACCTTATCCTGGAATCTGGTCAATGGCCCCCGGAGTCCCGTCAACGGCTCATGGAGTCTGGTCAAAGGTCGTCGGAGCCTAGTCAACGGTCAACGGAGCCCGGTCAAAGTCATTGGTCGTGGAAATAAAATTCTTAAAATTAAGGCTAGCGGGCATTGTCCCTAAAATAAAACATTACAAAATTAAGATAAATAAAGAAAAAATAAAATATATGAGGGAAAAAATTTATTCAAAAGTTTCTCTTAAGTTGCAGGGAATGTAACGCCTCGTATCTTATTTTTTAATTTACCGGTCTCTCAAACGATAAATGACGACTTAATTTATTATTATTATTATTATTATTATTATTTTTCATATCTTTTTGACACATTAGAAGATCAAAAAGGTGGATTTTTATCCGATGACTTCTTTGGACGTCGAGACTAGCATTTGGGCATACATTCATCTTTTAGGCCTCTTGAAGTTTAATTGGGCTTGAGTTAAAGACGAGATGTGATGAGGAATGTTAGTGAGGTAGGAGGCGTTTATGGAGAAGAGCTAGCTCAAAAAAAAAAAAAAATATGTAGGAAAATAACTAGAACATTCCAGATAGTTATGTCGCAAGGGCAAAGCTATCATTTCCTAACGGGTATAAAAAGAAAGAGAGGAAAACCTTGAAGGCATTTCTCTCTCTGTTGCGCCTCCCTCTTCCCTTTCCCGACTTTTCTCTCTGCTTTTATCTCCCAGTGCCGGGAACGGCAGCTCCGGCCACCACTCGCCGCCACACCAGTCTCAAATTGATCATCTCCTTCTCCTCTCCCAAACCCAACCCTCAAATCCAACTGGCATCCAGACGGCAGAGACCGAAGTGGAAGAACATAATTGTGTTCATCGGAATCCAAAGAATATTTCGGCAAGCCCAGGCGGTGATGCGACCTTCTAAGGCCATGGTGAGTCTTCTCTTCCTCTCTTCCTTCACAAGTTGGTGTTCTCCTTCATTAATTCGAGCCCTAACTATCAGGGTTGTAGGAGCAGTAAAAGGATGGTCTGTGAGAAGTTTGAGTGAGTTGGGTTTCTTCTTAATTCATGTTTGTTAATAACTCCTATATATGAGGAGCATGTTGTTAGTATTTGACTTGTTCCGTAGTTGTGTTACCACGATCTTTAGAGTTGTTAAAGACGTGGGCTGTTCTTTGCTTTCAGTTGTGTGTAAAGGCTTTATAAGCCAAAGTTCTTTCAGTAATTCAATAAGAATCATCCTTCAGAAATTGTGTGAGAGTTTCTTTAAGCTTGGTTTTTCAACAGTGGTATCAGAGCCCCTTAATTGGGGCCTGACCTGAGAGACAAAAGAGTGAGAAAGATAGATAGAAAAGAGAGAAAGAAGTGGTGTGTTCGTGAGAAAAAGAAAGAGTGAAACAAAAGGGAGAAACAGAAGAGGTGTGAGAGTCATAGCTATGGCTGCAACAGAAGGAAACTTTGTGCAGCCTTCCATTCCCAGATTTGATGGTTTTTATGACCACTGGGCAATGATGATGGAAAATCTTCTTCGTACCAAGAAGCTGTGGAGCTTGGTAGATCAAGGAATCATGGAGTTAGAGGAAGGAGTCGAACCAACTGAGGCTCAGAGGAAAACGATAGAAGATCAAAAGGAGAAGGATCTTAAAGCCAAGAATTATTTGTTTCAGGCAATTGATCGCATAATACTAGAGACCATACTCAACAAAGAAACAGCGAAGGGTATCTGGGACTCTATGAAGCAAAAATACCAAGGGAGTACAAGGGTCAAGAGAGCTCAATTGCAAAGGCTGAGAACAGAATTTGAAATGTTGCAGATGAAAGAGGGTGAAAAAGTGGATGAATACTTTGCTCGTACTCTTACAATTGCCAACAAAATGAAGTCTCATGGGGAGAAAATGGAGGAAGTGGTGATAATTGAGAAAATATTGAGGACCATGACGAGCAGATTTGACTATGTTGTCTGCTCGATTGAGGAAAGCAATGATCTCGACGAGCTGAGTATCGATGAACTGCAGAGCAGCCTCTTAGTGCATGAGCAGAGGATGAAAGGCCATCAAGATGAAGAGCAGGTTTTGAAAATCACCACTGATGACAGATTTGAAGCAAGAGGTTTTGAAGCAAGAGGAAGGGGAAGAGGTACATTTAGAGGAAGAGGTAGAGGTCGAGGCAGACAAGGGTTCAACAGGACATTGATTGAATGTTACAAATGCCACAAGTTAGGGCATTTCCAATATGAATGCCCTAGCTGGGAGAAGAAGGCCAATTATGCTGAGTTGGATGAAGAAGAGGAGATGTTGTTGATGGCGTATGTTAAGCTTAATAATGCAAAACGTGAAGGAGTTTGGTTCCTGGATTCCGGCTGTTCCAATCACATGTCTGGCAACAAGCAGTGGTTCATGGATCTTGATGAGAAGTTCAGACATTCTGTGAAGCTCGGAAATAACACAAGGATGGCTGTGATGGGAAGAGGAAACATCAAGTTGGAAGTAGAAGGAGCAACTCAGATTGTAAGTGATGTTTACTACATTCCAGATTTGAAAAATAACCTGTTGAGCATTGGCCAGCTACAAGAAAAAGGGCTAGCAATTTTAATTCAAAACGGAGTATGTAGGATTTATCATCCTAGAAGAGGGCGCATCATGGAGACTCCAATGTCTGCCAACAGGATGTTTGTGTTATTGGCAAATGTAAATGTGCAATCTCCAAGTTGTTTCAAGGTAGATACAGATGAGGTTAGTGACCTGTGGCATCGACGTTATGGTCATCTAAGTCACAAGAATCTGAGAGTCTTGCAGTACAAGAAACTAGTCAAGGGTCTTCCACAATTACGAGCTTCAAGTAAATTGTGTTCAAGTTGCATGGTTGGGAAGCAGCACCGAGAAGCAATGCCAAAGATGAGTCAGTGGAGAGCTACACAACAATTACAATTGGTGCATGCTGATATATGTGGCCCTATAACACCAACCTCAAATAGTAACAAGAGGTATCTCTTAACTTTTATTGATGATTTTAGCCGAAAACTTTGGGTTTACTTCTTAGCTGAGAAATGTGAAGCTTTCAATATGTTCAAGTGTTACAAAAGTTTTGTAGAGAAGGAGATTGGTTTGTCTGTGTGTGGTTTGAGAACAGATCGAGGAGGAGAATTTACCTCGAAAGAATTCAATGAGTTTTGCCAGGCTCATGGTATAAGGCGCCAATTAACTGCAACATACACACCCCAACAGAATGGGGTTGCAGAGCGCAAAAATCGCACCATAATGAACATGGTTCGATGTTTGTTAAATGAGAAACAGATGCCGAAGTCCTTCTGGCCAGAGGCAGTGAGATGGACAGCCCATGTTCTAAACCCCACATTAGCTGTGAAAGACAAAACACCTGAAGAATGTTGGAGTGGAGTTAAACCAAGTGTGGAATATTTCAGGGTATTTGGTTGCATAGGCAATGTGCATGTGCCTGATGAAAAGAGACAGAAGTTAGATGACAAGAGCCACAAGTGTATATTGCTGGGGATGAGTGAAGAATCGAAAGCTTACAAACTCTTCAATCCTGTGACCAAGAAAGTGATAGTGAGCAGAGACGTGGTGTTCGAAGAAGATGAAGGCTGGAATTGGGGGAGAAGTGAAGCAGAGATCAAATTGGATGTTCTTGATTGGGGAGAAAGTGATGCAGGTAATTTTGATAGCAGTGATGATGAAGATGAAGACCAGCAGGTTGTGGCATCTAGTTCTAATGAAGCTTCTGATGAGAGTGTGCCAAACTCACCAATGGAAGCCTCACCTGCCACACCTGAACAAAGATCAAGGAGACCACCAGATTGGATGCAAGACTACACTAGTGGTGAAGGGTTGTCGGGGTCGTCCGGGCTGTCCGGGGAAGAAGTGCAAAACTTGGCCATGTTCATCTCTTATGAGGATCCTACAAGCTATGAAGAGGCAGCAAGTTTTGAAAAATGGAGAGCAGCGATGGATTTGGAGATAGATGCCATAGTTAAGAATGATACTTGGCAGCTTGTTGAGTTACCAAAGGGGGCCAAAGTGATCGGAGTGAAGTGGGTGTATAAGACTAAATTAAACGAGAATGGTGAGATTGATAAATGCAAGGCTCGGTTAGTTGCAAAGGGGTATGCTCAAGAATATGGTATTGATTATAATGAAGTCTTTGCACCTGTTGCTCGTTGGGATACAATTCGTTTGGTCTTGGCTCTAGCTGCAAGGAATGGTTGGACAGTGTTTCAATTAGATGTAAAGAGTGCATTTCTTCATGGTGAGCTAAGTGAGGCTGTTTTCATCGAGCAACCGCAGGGTTATGTGCTAAAAGGAGAAGAGAACAAAGTCTATAAACTGAAGAAAGCACTTTATGGCTTAAAGCAAGCGCCAAGGGCATGGTACAGTAGAGTTGAAGGTTATTTCCTCAGTCAAGGCTTTGAAAGGTGCAGCCATGAACATACTTTGTTTGTCAAGACAGAAGATGGTGGAAAGATCTTGATAGTAAGTCTCTATGTTGATGATTTAATTATCACTGGTAATGATGCTTGTTTAATTGATTCATTCAAGAGTTCTATGAAGTCTGAGTTTGAAATGACGGACCTAGGAAAAATGAAATATTTTCTAGGAGTTGAGGTACAGCAAAGTTCAAAGGGTATTCATTTGTGTCAAAAGAAGTATGTTGGTGAAGTTCTTGAAAGATTTGGCATGTGGAAGAGTAATTCAGTGAAGAATCCAATGGTTCCTGGTTGTAGATTGACAAAGGAGGGTGAAGGAGGTAAAGTTGATCCAACACTGTACAAGCAAATGGTTGGTAGTCTGATGTACTTGACTGCCACCAGACCTGATTTAATGTATAGTGTATGCCTCATTAGCAGATACATGTCTAACCCAACAGAATCACATTTGCTTGCTGCAAAACGAATACTTAGGTACTTGAAAGGTACTACTGAGCTTGGGGTGTTTTACAAGAAAGGTTGTGAAGATGAATTATTGGCTTATACAGACAGTGATTATGCTGGTGATGTTGATGATCGGAAGAGTACTTCAGGGTACGTTTTCATGTTAAGTGGTGGTGCTGTAGCTTGGGCGTCAAAGAAACAACCGGTGGTAACTCTCTCCACAACAGAGGCAGAGTATGTAGCTGCTGCTGCCTGTGCATGCCAAAGCATTTGGATGAGGAGAATACTTACGCAGCTTGGTGTCTCTCAAAGTAAGTGTGTTACTGTTTTGTGTGATAATTCTTCTACAATCAAATTGGCAAAAAATCCAGTATTGCGTGGAAGGAGTAAACACATAGATGTGAGGTTTCATTTCTTGCGGAATCTCACCAAGGATGAAGTTGTGGAAATGAAGCATTGTGGCACTACTGAACAGATTGCTGATATGATGACAAAACCTCTGAAATTGGAGGTCTTTGAGAAGCTCAGAGGGCTGCTTGGAGTAATAGATGCAGCCGAGATAAACTGAATTGCTTCTAGCATTTTCAGTTTAGGGGAGGAAATATCAGGGTTGTAGGAGCAGTAAAAGGATGGTCTGTGAGAAGTTTGAGTGAGTTGGGTTTCTTCTTAATTCATGTTTGTTAATAACTCCTATATATGAGGAGCATGTTGTTAGTATTTGACTTGTTCCGTAGTTGTGTTACCACGATCTTTAGAGTTGTTAAAGACGTGGGCTGTTCTTTGCTTTCAGTTGTGTGTAAAGGCTTTATAAGCCAAAGTTCTTTCAGTAATTCAATAAGAATCATCCTTCAGAAATTGTGTGAGAATTTCTTTAAGCTTGGTTTTTCAACACTAACTCTAATGGCCCCTTCCTCTGGATGTTGAAGTTTTCTCGGCAAGTGGCTGCAGCTGAAGCTGACGAGGCTTCCCGGTACCTCTCGTCTCCTTCCCGACGACTTATTGAGCACCACGAGACCAAGACGAACGCGTGTGGAGACTTG
The DNA here is from genome assembly GCF_000184155.1 of Fragaria vesca subsp. vesca. Lineage (NCBI taxonomy): Eukaryota > Viridiplantae > Streptophyta > Magnoliopsida > Rosales > Rosaceae > Fragaria > Fragaria vesca. The sequence continues at coordinate 70,136 of NW_004443411.1, forward strand.
AGGTGTTGCATGCCGCTGTGTTGAGCAAAACCCGAACATAGATTCCGACGAGAAGCTACTGGGCTGCCGGACTCACAATTTGGGGGTAGGCTGAAGGTAAATTTTGTGATTTAGCTACTGTGAAGTTTCTGTGTTGTTGCCCTGTGGTTTGGAGATCGTTAATAGCTGATTTTGCTATTTTGGTTGTTGTTTGTCGATAACTTGGAGATTGGAGGATAAAGGGAGGCTATGGCTAAATTCCAGCAAGTCGCCGGAATCTGGTGGAGTTTTCCAGCAGGTTGCCGGAATCCGAGAGTGATTCTGGCAAGGGAAGAATCCGGCAGAGACCGTAGAGGTAGTTGTCAAGTTCCTCTTCGATTAGTGTTGTAGCTTCTAATTAGGGAAGTTTCTATTTTAGGAAACTTTCCCTTTTTGGAAACTTTCCATTTATGGAAACCCTTTTTGGATGCCCTTAGTATTTTGGTGGTTTTCAGATTAATGTGGTTCATATGTTTTTGAGTTAACAAAAGTACATTAATTTGTTTAATTAAAATCAAAGTTTACCAAAACTAATTATTAAACGACGCTTAAATGTTTAACGGTAAGTAGAACATTGGTGAAATGACTCGAATTGTTAAGTCGAAGGTTAAATTGGAAAATGTAAAAACATCGTTAGTTGGCCAACCCTAAGTCAATTGGTCAAACTTAGTCAATCCTGGTCAACCCAGGAAACCTAGTCAAACTAGGAAGAAGCCGAATCGATGATTATTATAGGGTCTGGTTTGACCGATTTATTCTACTGTTTATCATCACGTGGAACTGGCTAGAGAGTGTAAATAGTTGGAGGCAGCGCTCGAGGAGTATTCCGAGCATTGGAAGGCTTAGGCCTAATATTATGAGTGGACTTTGGTTTTAAATAATGGGTGCGGCTATTTCCACCCCACTAAATGTTCAGTTCACCCCACGTCTTATTTTTTACCTTTAACGTTCCAATTCTGCCTTTAAAATTTTGAGAAAATCTGGTTTTTTTTTTTTTCTTTTATTTTATCAATTTGATAAAATCTAGAAATATATATAAATATCTCATCAATATATTTGACGCAGACCTCTATTCTTCTCAAACCACATCCTATATATGTTCTCCTCGATCTCTTTCTTGAGTTCCTTCTTTATGATTATGAATATATATATATATATATATATATATATATATAGA
>NW_004443411.1:71350-75993 GCF_000184155.1 Fragaria vesca subsp. vesca
AGCGTAGTAGCCCTATTTGAGTGTTTAATTCATATAGGGGGTATGGACACATATTTATACACCCGTCTGTCCACCTTGATGGCGTAGTGTAGCACCGCATTAAGGCGTGACGTGAGCGTTGGACGCGAGCGTAGTAGCCCTATATAAACCCATGAATTTATATAGGGAGTATGGACAAGTGTAAATACATACATATATTATAGAGTCTGAGAGGCTCGATATTTTATGGGATAAAGGTTTTATCGCTTGCGGCATGCATTCGATTTTTCCTTAGAAATTAATTTGGGGAAACATAAATATTTTATTTATTAATTTATTTTTGTCCACTCACTCTAACGTTATTAAATGTTTTCCCCTCGGCCCTTCGTTTTAAATTGCCCAGTCTGCAGAGTTCGGGTTGGATCTAGTAGGAGACGAGGCATAGTCACCCGCTTTTCGGCCAGTTTTCATCAGTAGGTTACCTGTTCAACCTACTTGTGTTTTCTTGCTTCCGCTTGTGTTTAGTAGCTCTGAATACTTTAGAATTTTTGTATATTATGTAAAGTTCAGAAGTGTAATATGAAATTTTCGACTTAGGGTTGTCCATCTGCAAGGGAGATTTGCTTAATCTTTTCAGTAAATTTTCCTTGGAGGTGGTCCCCGCACGACTTACTCTGGGTTTCAGGGTGAAATTCGGGGTGGGTTGTGTCATTATACGTACATGAAAAACAACTATTATGATCCCAAGAAACACTACTATTCTCACTAAGAAAGAACAAGTTTTCACAACAATTGTTCAAGACCAAACCGGTGTGATAATAGAATTCTAAGTTTACCGAAGTTGTTGAAGGTGAAAAAACAATGGCCCAAGATAATAATTATCTGGGTCAAATGGTATTGGATGGCATACCTCGACGTCCAAAAGGTTTACCTTAGGTCAATGTTTGTTTCGAGATAGATGCAAATGGAATTTTGGTTGTCTTTGCAAAAGAAAAGTTAATATCAAGGATTAAGAAAAAGATAACCATCAACAGTTATAAAAACAGGTTTGTTTATCAACTATGTGATATGATATACCTATTACAAATATGTCTAATTGTATGACACATGTTAGAAAGGGTAAATGATCATTACATGGTCATTTAATTGCTTCTTCAATCAATTACAGCCACACATTTTATGAGGCATATGATATACTAGAATTTTCCTAAAAAATAGGTTACATATATAGGTGGGAAATTGGGAAGATGGTAAAGGAGACAGAAATGTACAATGCAGAGGATATATGCAGGGGCGTAGGGAAAGGGGGGTCAAGGGGTTCAGCTGACCTCCCTCACATTTTTTATTAGGTCATATTGTTATCTAATTTGTTAGTTGAAATGTGATGTTGGCACTATTTTGACCCTTCTAACTAATTAAAAAAAAGTTTGACATATAAAATATTAAGGGTGCGGCTATTTCCACCCCACGTCTTATTTTTTTACCTTTAACATTCCAATTCTGCCCTTAAAATTTTGAGAAAATCTGGTTTTTATTTTTTTTCTTTTATTTTATCAATCTGATAAAATCTAAAAATATATACAAATATCTTATCAATATATTTGACGCAGACCTCTATTCTTCTCAAACCACATCTTTTATATGTTCTCCTCGATCTCTTTCTTGAGTTCCTTCTTTATGATTATGAATATATATATATATATATGAAAGACTACATTTGACGCCATAAATAAAATAAAAATAAGAACGAGCAATCCCACCACACTGTATAACCACCCTGTTGAAGATTGAAATGATTCTTAAATCTGATTTGAAAGATGTAGAATTGTTGTTGTTTAGATTTTATAGAGTTTAGTTTAATATTATATTTTCACAAAAAATCTTGATTGTGGGGTTAGTATTGGAATATTTAGTTTAAATTGAAATATGAGATGAACAAAGTATTTGGTGGGGTGGCAATAGCCGCACCCTAAATAATATGCATGCATTGTGTTATTATTGAACAGTTGGTTTTTGTTGGAGCATGTGATGTCATTTTTAATTTGGCAATTTTCTTTATTATTGGAGAGTTACCGAAAATGAGATTTTCGGTGGATATATATATAAGTATATTTATGAGGATAGTATGTATATAAATGCTAGCTAGCCATACGTGTTTTTCCGCCATAATAGTGTAGCCATTAGCCGCCATTATGGTGTGACTTGAGCATGGAACGCAAGCGTCGTAGCCCTATATGAAAGTAGGAATACATATAGGGGATATGCACGTATATACACCCGTCTTTTCCGCCATAATGATGTAACGTTTGAAATTCCATTATGGTGTGACGTGAGCGTGGGACGCAAGCGTTGTAGTCTTGTATGAATCTCTATTTTATAAGAATTCATACAAGGAGTATGACGTGTGTAAATACATACATATATATTACAGCCTGGGAGGCTCTATATTATAAAGTTTTGGAGACTAGCAGGGCTAATCATGTATTTGCCAGTTTTTAAGTTAAAAACTTTTAAGCTTGCCGCATGAAGCATAGCTTTTCTGTAAAAATTAAATCGGGAAAGCATAAATATTTTTTATTGGTTCTTTTAAATTTATTTTTGTCCACTCACTCTAACGTTTTCAATTGCTTCTCCCCTGGGTCATTCGGTTTTAAATGCCCAGTTTACAGGTTAGCATAGTTGAGGTCAGGCGTAGATGGTGTTGAGGCATAGTCTATAATATAATTTCCGCTTATTTGTATATTCTGTTTTCTTTCTCCCTTATTAGAGTTGCTCTAAACCTATGAATTGTTGGATATGAGATTAGTTTAGTTTAGTGAATAATTTGGGAGGTGTTATGAATTTGGGGAGCACGAAGACTCTAGGAGTATAAGGTTCGAGTTGGATTTTTAGAAGTGTTTGCAGGTATTTTCAGGTTAGGGTTGTCTATTTTTAAGGGAGGTTATGCCGAATTTTCGGTAAATTTTCCTTAGAGATAGACCTCGTAGGATTTACCTTGGGTTTCAAGGTAAAATTCGGGGTGGGTCTTGACAGGGAAAGTGTCCGGTACCATTTGGTCTAGTAGCATTTGAGTTGTTCTAAAAAAAAACAGTTGTAGGGAAAATGTCAAGTACTATTTGGTCTAGCAGCATAGTCTCCCCTTTATAAGTGGGAGGTCGTGAGTTTGACTCACAAAATACTCATTATAACATTTGAGCTATTTAAACTGATCAAAAAATAATAATTGTAGGGAAAGTGCCTCGTACCAATTGGTCTAGTGACTAGTGGCATAGTATCCTCTTCGTAAATGAGAGGCTGTGAGTTTGACTCATAATTAAATTCAGTTTACCGCCTCATACTTTAGGCCTAAAATCAGTTTGGTCCCTCATCTTTTTTTAATCAGACTCATCCCTAATCTTTTAAAATGACATCAGATTGGTCCAGAATTTGAATTTCACTCCAATTGTGACGTCACTCACCGAGCTGGAGCCAACATAATGGCCTACGTTTTAGCTTTTCTAATTATAAGAAGGGCAAAACTGACATTTCAGTTTTAATATTTATTCTTGACTTTTTCTTTCTCTATTTCTCATTCCCTAGCCACCATGTCCGACTTTCTTTGACCCTAACACACTCTCTCTCTCTCTCTCTCTCTCTCTCTGAGCAAATGCCCTTGCGAAACCTTCTCCGAATTAGGGTTTCTCTCCGGTCACCATTGCATCCAGATGGACGAGTCCGCCTTGCAACTCGTCGCCAAAATCGGCAACCAGCTCCGCCGTCAAACCCGCCCTAACAAGGACTCCGTCGTCAAATCGCTCCAAGTAAGTCCTCTTCTCTCTGGATTTTGGTTCGCCTAGCTTTGCCGGCATCAGAATTAGTAACTGATCGAGGTTTTGCTTCCGATGTATGGCTTTGGTTTTGATAGGAAGCTACAATCGCGTTCGCCGAGCTAGAACAGCCTTTCAGCCCCAAAAAGAAGGAAGTCTTTCTCTCTCTCTCTTCGTCGAAAGACACTGCCGCTTCGAAGATGCTGCCGACGTCAAAGTCTTGATGGAGGTGAGATCTCTGACGAAGGCGTTGGTTTCGTCTACCGCCGCCTTGATGAAGACCCCTAGTCCTCGACTGCATGATGCTCGGCGTTGCCGGAGGCTCTCGTTGAGGAAAATGATGACTGGGCCGAAATAGATCGGATTCCGATTGAGAAGTACGCGATCATGTCGATGGATTCCGATCGAGAAGCACTAGATATGGTCGATGACTTGAAGGAAATTTGGGGGTTTTAAGGTTTCTGAAGGAAATTTTGGCGGGTGAAAAACCTGCATCAAATAAACCCTTTTTATCGTTAGTAGCACTGAGTAAGTAGGGTGTCGTATAGGGCCGGGGATTGAGGGTACCTTGCAAAACAAAGTGTTAGAAAAACACAGCAAATATTAACAAGTAATAAAACCTTTAAACAATTTACAAAAGTAGCTACTGTTCCATAGAACAGCAGTCGAAAACCTAATCAAAAACCTAACCTAAACTACTCAGAAAAATATGAAAATTTACAGAGATCTACTAGACACACAGAGGAACTACTGTACAAATTTTCAGGGGATTCGGAGATCGTTTGATATGAAAATAAAATAAAAGAAAACAGAGAACAGAAGAGTGACGAAAATCCTAAACTAAAAAGAAACAAAAAC
>NW_004443411.1:76623-78211 GCF_000184155.1 Fragaria vesca subsp. vesca
GGAGAAGAATTTCTGAATGAGATGAAAGACGTGTTTTCTGCGGGCCAAGAGCGACCCTTTCACGTCTCCAACTCCTCATACATATAGAGAACATATGAACAGCTGCTATTAGGGTTAGAGAACCTTTAATTTCGTCCATGGGCTCGCCGTTGTGGTCTGGGCCTTGAAATTGAAGTTCCGGTCCAAATCAGAAATTCGGGCAGACTGACCTTTGGTCATTCAAACGGTCATAACTTGGTCACCAAAATAGCTATTGACGATCTGCGAAAAGTTCTTAAAACTAGACTCTTCTAGCTTTCTGCTGATATAAAGTTCATCTCCTGGATCGTTGTGAGCTGATCACAATTCTCTGTCGAAGTTGACTGACTATTCCTGGCAGATTTTAGATTTCTTTCCTTGCGCCATATGGATTCCTTTTCCTTCAAGATTTCTCCTCTTTTGCCTCTTTTGTGCTCCTCGGCTTTATTTGTGACCTAAAAACACAAACTAAGTTAAAATCAATATTGTTAAAGGAATTACATAACTAAATAGGGTCGAAAATACATTAAGAACGTTGCATAGAATGCACCTATCAAATTTGGGCTTCAATTTGGGAATTAGGGATGGATCTCTAGTTTCTTCTATTTGAATATGGAATTGGATTTTAAGAGAGTTGTTATTCTACAATTCAAATGTTCTGTTCTTGTTTGATTACTTTTTCGAGTTTTTGGAAAGTGTTTATGCTTAAGCTTTAATCTTCCACTACTACAAAAACGTTATCAGACAACACTCATCAGACAACCTTTTAGGGTTCCCTACTTGTCTGATGAAGTGAACTGTTATATACAACGCAAAGTTACAAAGTTTTGTTGTCTGATGATACGAAATTGTCAGGTTATATTTCAAGAGTTCAAAACACAACAATGATGCTAATTTTCTCTTCTATGATTTATGAAAATTTTGGCGGAAGGATTCCCCCCATCACCAAATTGAAAGTCGTGCAAGATGCAAAATGTTTGGACAATAGACTTTTATTTCTTTGTTGTATGATGTTGTTACAATTGCAAGTTTAGAAAATATATACAACAGTTTAAAACATTCTGTTGTGTGACTGGAAAATCTGGCGGCATGCCAAAGTCGTTTTGGCTCTAAAATTTCGGCCATCAGACCATGTTTATAGTTGTTACATTGTGTGATTATCTATCGAAATGAATGCCAACTTTTGGCGTGTGTCCGAAACATCAATGTGCCAACCCTTTCCCTCCTATATTTCAGCCCAAATTAAATTCTCCCCCCAACATTTAAAAAAAAGCATAACTACGACTCAACCAAAACCTATAGCTCAACCAAATTATCCCTCTCTCGACATCACACTCTCTCAACCATTCAAGCCACACATAACATTCTTGTTCATTCCCTCGTGCCTCTGAGCTCTCTCTATATCCCAAAAACACCTAGCTAGCTCTCTCTCTAAACACCCAGCCTCTCTCTCCCAGCAAACTCTCGAGCCCTCAGCTATCTCTCCCTAACACCCGCGTGAGCCCCCACTTCTCTCTCACTCAGCCCTCGACCATAACATTCTCAGCCATCTCCCCCAATTTCAAAAACC
>NW_004443411.1:92571-95079 GCF_000184155.1 Fragaria vesca subsp. vesca
CTCTCCTCTCTCTCTCTCTCTCTCTCTCTCTCTCTCTCTCTCTCCCTCTCTCTTATATTTCTCTATGTGTGTGTATACATATATGTGCGCATATTTATTTCAAACTGAAACACACACCCAAACAAATATGAATTCATGAACAGGCTCACCTGATAGTTAGTTTAGTGTTTGGGCTGTTCCCGTAACTGTATATACCTGATTCCCTAGTCATTCTTTTGCATAAATGGTTTTAAAGTAAAAGAATCATGGCTGAAAAAGGCGTATGCAGTATTGATTAGCTGATAAAGTTTTAATTTGACTTGGGGTAGCTCTAGCCTCTCTTTAGATTCATCTCGAACCTGGTAAGCCCTAGGTCTAGCCTCTCTCATAAATCAATTTCGATTCGATGGATATGAATTTAAGTTTCGATTTCAATTCAGGTGACTTGGAGCGAGTAGCGGTAGAGATTTGTAGACTCATATTTGGATTTCAATTCATTTGTAGACTCAGATTTGGATTTCAAATCGATTTCAATTCAGATTTGGTATGCGTTCTCTCTATCTCTCTCGCTCTGTCTTCTTGTCTGATAGGAATACATCAAAAATGTTATTAAAAACTTTATCCTAAGTATTGATCGAGGTGCTTGTTTAACTTCTCTAAATTTCTTGGATTTGTTTTTCGTTAGTCTCCAGTATCTATTTTGAAGCATCATATTCTTGTTCTCAAGCATAGGTAAAAATTGCAACTTTATTATAAATCGGGTATGAGTCATTGTTCCATTGGTTTATCTCATCATAGGAAACCTAATAAATGAGCACCAGTGCTTTATGAGCATAAGTAGGTGTATATGTTGGGTACTGTTATTCTAGTGTTGGCTTTTGTATTTAGTTTCATAAAGTTTCTGACATCAAAACTTTGGAAATTAATTACCTATGCAAATACGTACTATGGCTTGATTAACCCTATAATGTGCATCTCCCTTGTCCAAAATAGAAGCTGGCAGCTAAGATGAAAACAAAGGATAACACATAGGTATTTGGTGAGCCAATTAGGTTTCTATTGTGTGACTGATTTTGTTTATTTCATGAGCTATTTTGTTAATTAGTTTGTATTGTTACTTTTCTATATTGTTGATTTGACTTGTCGCTCTCTCAGCTCTCTCACTCTTCTCTCAAATCGATTGAATCTCTTAAATGATTCAATCTCTCTTCTCTCTTTTATAACTGTGCACGGCAAGGCGAGGCCGGTCGCGGTGGCTAGGGCTCAGTTCGGTTCAATGATTCAATCTTTTGATTTTGCATGCAGGAGGTTTGTTTCTGGTGGAGGTTTGTTTCTTGTGGAGGTTTGTTGCTGGTGGATTCAACTGGAGGTATGTCATCTCCTCTCTTCTCTTCTCTTCGATTTCCCTAAAATGCCATGTTGCTTGCTTTAAGTAATTGATGCTTGCTTGCTTGTGAACTGTGTTCTGCTTGCTTCGATTTCCCCATAATGTCATGCTATATTGCTGATTATTGGTTTTGATTTTTAAATTATTTGGTTTATTGCTCATTGTTAATGCTGGTGAAATTATTTGGTTCTGATTTTAAAATTATTTGGTTCATGTTATTGCTGATTGTTGCTGAGAAGTTACATGTTGTTGTTTGTTTTTCTGAAATTTCATGTTTGGATATATATAGATGGATAGGTCGTGGCTAGTTACTGATAGGAGATCTTCTGAATATAAGTTTGGTGTTGAAAATTTTCTTGAATTTGCTTTGAGAAATGCAAGAGATCCCAAGCAGATCAACTGCCCTTGCATGTTATGTGGAAATGATGATAGCTATTCTGTTCGGGTAGTTAAGGATCATTTATTTGTTAACCGGATTGATCCGTCTTATGTTATTTGGAGTGAGCATGGGGAGGCTACATTGGTTTCAGATAGTGATAGTGATCATGGGATGGACACAGATTCAGATGAATCTGTGCAGGGTAATATGGAGATAGAAATGAATAGTGACATAGAGTTAGATTTTGGAGAGGATCAGGAACCCCCAGATGAGTGCAACGAGTTTCAGTGGTTGGTTGAGGAGGCAAACAGACTGTTGTACCCCGGTTGTAAGTCGCACACCAAGTTCAATGCACTTCTACGACTTCAAAACCTTAAAGCAAAACACCATATGAGTGATGTCGCTTACTCTGATTGGGTAGAATTGATAGGGGATTTTCTTCCATAAGGCAATGAGATACCTGATACTTATAGCGATGCAAAGAAGTCCTTATTAAGTAAATTAGGGATGGATTATGAGAAGATTCATGCTTGCCCCAATGACTGTATCTTATACAAAGGGAAGCAAGCAGAAGCAGTAGTGTGTCCCACATGTGGTGCTTCTCGGTGGAAGGTAGGGAAAAATAAAAAATAATAGAAGATGTTCCAGCAAAAGTACTGTGGTACTTTCCCCCATCCCTAGGTTCAAAAAGATGTTTCAGTCGAGTGAAATATCTAAGAGTTTAACTTGGCATGCTACTGATAGGAGGAAAGATGGGTTAATG
>NW_004443412.1:0-1490 GCF_000184155.1 Fragaria vesca subsp. vesca
TGGCTGGCCGGACGGCGGCAGCTGGGCGGCTGGACAGTCCGGCGGGGAGAGAGCACGGGAGAGAGAAGAAAAAGAAAAGAGAGAAGAGAGAAGGGAGGAAAAAAAATGGGTTGGGCCTCACACCCCAAACCGGTCCATCATATATCAACCCACTCCAAAATAAAACACCCCGAAAAAATAATACCCGAATAAAAATTACCTTTTATTAGCTAAAATTTACTATTTTTACCGTCGTCGTATTTTCATCATACGAATAATCCTCCGCACATAATCGTCCCCGAAACCCCTCTAGGGACCAATTAACTATTAATTCAATGATCGAGACGGTAAAATTCTTATTATAATCATGCTAGTAAATAAGGTAAAAATATAAGGGTCGGGATGTGACAAATGAAGTTGATAAAAATTTACAACCTGCTACAAAATATAGAACTGGTTTTAAGCAGGTCCATAAAGATCACTGAACAGCTGATGTTATTGGTGATATTGGTGATGGTATGCGGACCAGGGGGAGAATGGTAGATTATCCTTCTAAAAATGAAGATAATTCTGAGAGCTCTACTGCCGAATTTGTTGAAATAAACAAAGCCTTGGTATGTTTTATTAAAGAAAAATTAAGGAGACTAACAAACTAACTTGTTTTGGTTTTGTGTCTCTGATTGAACCCAAAAATATCAAAGAAGCTCTTATGGATGATGACTGGATCAATGCAATGCAAGAAGAGTTAAATCAATTTGCAAAAAATGAGATATGGATCTTGGTTCCTAGACCAGAAAACACTAATGTTATTGGTACTAAATGGATTTTCAGGAATAAGATGGATGAGCATGGTACTATCACTCGGAATAAAGCTAGATTGGTGGTTCAAGGTTATTCACAGGTTGAGGGATTGGATTTTGATGAAACCTTTGCTCCTGTGGCTCGGTTGGAATCTATCAGACTTCTATTAGCTATTGCGTGTCACCGTCAGTTTAAACTTTTTCAAATGGATGTTAAAACTGCATTTCTGAATGGGGATGTTCAAGAATAAGTGTTTGTGGAGCAACCACCTGGCTTTAAAGATATTCACCATCCTGAGTATGTTTGGAAACTAAAAAAGGCTGTCTACGGTCTTAAGCAAGCTCCTCGTACCTGGTATGCAAAACTCTCTACTTACCTTATTTCTCAAGGTTATACTCGAGGTAATGTAGATAAGACTCTTTTTGTTAAGCATGTTGGTAGTCATCTAATGGTTGCACAAGTTTATGTTGATGATATTGTGTTTGGTTCTACATCACACTCACTTGTTAAAGAATTTACTACTATTATGACTAATGAATTTGAAATGAGCATGTGTGGTGAGCTTACTTATTTCCTTGGTCTTCAAATCAAACAAGAACAAAATGGTATTTTCTTATCTCAATCTAAGTATGCTGAAAATCTTATTAAGAAATTTGATATGACTGCTAAGAAAAAATCTGTAAACACTCCTATGAGTACTTCCACAAAAC
>NW_004443412.1:20369-21695 GCF_000184155.1 Fragaria vesca subsp. vesca
TCAAATCAATCTTGGAGAAAACAGAGGCACCCCTCAACTGATCAAATAAATCATCGATCTGAGGCAACGGATATTTATTCTTCACTGTGACCTGATTCAACTTCCTATAATCAATGCATAGTCTCATGGTGCCATCTTTCTTCTTAACAAACAACACTGGAGCACCCCATGGAGACATGCTAGGCCGAATAAAACCCTTATCTACCAACTCCTGTAATTGAATCTTCAACTCTTTCAATTCCGCTGGAGCCATTCTGTAAGGCGCCTGAGAGATAGACATAGTTCCGGGAAGTAATTCTATAGAGAAGTCTATCTCCCTTGCAGGAGGCAAACCAGGCAACTCCTCAGGAAAAACATCCGGAAACTCTCTTACTACAGGAATATCTTCTAATCCCACAACTCCCATACTTGTATCCACCACATGAGCTAAAAATGCCTGACAGCCTTTACTCAACAATTTCCTTGCAGCAACAGCGGAAATTATGCAACTAAAAAAAACATCTTTTTCCCCTTGGAAAGCAACCTCAAAACCATCTGGACTTCGAAACACCACTACTTTTTGAAAACAATCTACCATAGCTCTATATGCTTCCAAAAAGTCCATTCCCAAGATCACATCAAACTCCACTATATCTAAAGGAATTAAATCAGCCTCGAAATTAACTCCTTCCACTACCACTTCACAGCCACTAAATACCCAATTTATTCTCATCACCTCACCGGAGGGTAGAGACACATGCCACTCGCCTGGAAGAGACGATGATGGCACATTTGCATGGAGGGCGCGAATCGACTAGACATGAATGAATGCGTGGCTCCGGGATCAATTAAAGTAAAAGCAGGCTGACCAAAAATTAATAACGTACCAATGATGACATCTGGAGAAGTACGACCCTCCTGTTGGGTCATAGCATGCAGTCTAGCGCGAGTCATGGGACTTCCACGCTGACCACTTCCCCGTTGAGAGCCACCTCTGACCGAAGCACTGCCCTGGGCACCACTACTAGAGCCTCCAGCTGAAGACTGACCAACAGGCTGAGTAGGGGTGGGAGTGGTCCTCTGAGCCAACAATGGGCAATCTCTCTTGAAGTGGTCCTGACCACCACACTCAAAGCACCCAGAAAACTGCTGCTGCTGCCCATATGAAAAAGTCTGGCTACCGGATGACCCACCATGGAAACTGCCACTCGAACCATACTGCCCAGACTGCTGCCTACCCAACTGGCTCCTAGCAGGTCTCCTATGACGTCCTCTAACCCTGAACCGAGAATTAGAACCTGATCCCCCACTACTGCCACTACCAGCTGATGAACCTGAAGCGGATGA
>NW_004443413.1:0-4595 GCF_000184155.1 Fragaria vesca subsp. vesca
AAATTAATTTGGGGAAACATAAATATTTTAATTATTAATTTATTTTTGTCCACTCACTCTAACGTTATTAAATGTTTTCCCTTGGGCCCTTCGTTTTAAATTGCCCAGTCTGCAGAGTTCGGGTTGGATCTAGTAGGAGACGAGGCATAGTCACCCGCTTTTCGGCCAGTTTTCATCAGTAGGTTACCTGTTCAACCTACTTGTGTTTTCTTGCTTCCGCTTGTGTTTAGTAGCTCTGAATACTTTAGAATTTTTGTATATTATGTGATATTCAGAAGCGTTAAATTAAGAGTGTAATATGAAATTTTCGAGTTAGGGTTGTCCATCTGCAAGGGAGATTTTCTTAATCTTTTCAGTAAATTTTCCTTGGAGGTGGTCCCCGCACGACTTACTCTGGGTTTCAGGGTGAAATTCGGGGTGGGTCGTGTCACGAGCTGCCCTGTGGTGGTGACTTGCGCCGATTCAGTCCCGAAGTGGTGGCCCGAAGCTTGGAAGTCCGGCTTGGAGACCGGTCGGGTTTCCCACCTCCGGTGGCGGCGACGCAGCTTGGAAACGGTCGGGATAGGAGCTCCTTAACGTCCTGGTTTGTTTTCCGGTGGTCTTGAAGCTCGACTCTCGGTGTGGAGTGGTGGTGGTGAATTCCAACTTTTCCGGCGGGTTTCCGGTGATTTCCGGCCAATTCCGGCCGAACTAGTTGAACCCTCAGGTATAAAAGATGCTCATCTCTCCTCAATCTACAAATTTGATGTTTTGAGTTTGCCCTAATTCGGACGTTTCGTGGTGGCGCGTGGGGCCCACTCGCCGCCGCCTGTGGTGGCGCGTGGCGGCGCGTCCGGTAGTGTCTGGGGTGTTTTGTGGTGCTGGTTAGATAGTACTCTTCGATACGAGTGTGTTGATTTGTGGGTTGTAGGTTTTGGTTATCTTTATTGCATGCTAGGGTTTCCCCGTGGTGATTAGTTTCGTTCGTTTCATTTTTTTGAGTAATCCGAACATGAGATTCTGGTTAGTAGTTCTATAGGATGTGTAGGACGTTTCAGCGACCTTTTAGAGGTCAAGGAGGAGGATTTGTCTCGAGTGATAAGCTCGTGGATTAGGACTTGAGTTTCGGTTCGAGTCGGATAATGTTGTTTTCTTAGTTACTAAGGTTAACGTTTTGTTAATAGGTGACTTGTGGTGTGGTTTTGTGTGATATGCTTGAGTTGTGCGTGCGAAGACGCAGCTGGATTTGAGGTGAGTAACATCTCACTAAGGTCCACTTTCGGACCAATCATTATAATTATTATGATGTTGATTTTGGAGATGATTATGATGATGATTGTGATGTTGTTTTTGAGGATGATGATGATGATAATTATTATGATGACGATGGTAATGGTTTTGTTTGATGATTATGATGGTATTTTTATATTGTGAGTAAATCTCACATGGGTTCTTAAGGAACCGAATTTACTTTATAATTTTGTTTTATTAATTGTGAAATTGTCCTTAAAAGGAAAAATGACTTTGTTTTTAAAAATAAATGAGTTTGATTGTCAACGGCTCATGGTAAGTGAAAACAAGTTTTCTGTTAAAAATAAATCTTTCAAAAGGACTTTCGATCATGTGATATGGTGATGTTGAAATATGTTTGTTGATAGATTTTCTAGTGGGAATATCTATGTCTTTGTTTATATAAATATATCTAGGTGGAAAGATATAATTTATGAAGTGCTCTTGTGATGTTGTTGATGATATTTTTATATTGAATTGTTGTTAAATAGTCAAACCGGGTTCCTAGCTTTTAATCGGGTGATAGGTTACGGTTATGATTATATTATTATTTTGTGAATTGATAAGTGTTATGTTGGGAGAGTATTGGAGTGTGTGCCTTAGTGGTGATTGTGTGCATTAGTTGTGTATGTGTGTGCCTTAGTGGTGATTTTGTGCATTAGTTGTGTATGTGTGTGCCTTAGTAGTGATGGTGTGCATTAGATTAGGAGCCTTCGTGGTGGATCGGGAACCAAGCCTTGGCCGGGTGATTGGTTACGGTCAGTATAGAGCTCTAGTCTGTCAGTCGGTACTTCATGGGGGATGACTAAGTGTTGACGAACCCATGAGTATGCATTTGTTGGTTACTTATGGGGGATGACTAAGTGTTGGCGAACTCATAAGTAAGAGTAGAGAAATGATTGTTTGATGTTCTTATATGTTGTCTTTTAAAATTTCTTGTTTTTAAGTATTTCCTGAACTATGCCTTTTTTGCAGAATTTCATTTTGAATTGGCTTGATTGTGAGTTATTGCGTTCTTTTTAATTATTTGTTTCATTTATGATTTTGAGTGATTTTGAATTATTGTGTTTTTCTTAATTGCTTCTTTTGATTTCTCTTGCTTTTAGGTGATTCCTGAACTAAGTTATCAAGGCAGGAATTACCAACTTTAATTATATGTGATGTTAGGATTGTTGAGTTATTATTTGGGAGTTACTCATACGAGCTTTTTAGCTTACCGGGTTTGTTGTTTACAACCCGGTGCACCAATTCATGGTGTAGGGTTTAGACCTGCAGGTGATGATCAGCATGGTTGAGGCAGTGGCCTAGGAGCTGGGTTTTTGACGAGATACATTTATTTGTATTTTTATGGTAGTTGTTTTAAGCTCTTATGAGCGAAGTTGTTTATTACTAGATTTTTGGAAGTTGATGTAATTAAGGAGATTAAATGTTTAACTCGGTTGATGAGTTTATCGACATTTACATTTCCAGTATTTGTTTTTAGTTTTTGAAATTGTTGAGAAGGTTTTCGGATATTTAGAATTTGAGTTTTATCATGTCCAAATTTTTTTAAATTTATCCATCGAAAATTGGGGTGTGACAGATCAAGGTCTTGAGCCTGAGAAGTTACTGGATACAACGGAGATTCAGGTGTTGAACGGAGACAGGCAGGATTTCTTATGAGTCCAAAAAATCTTGAAACAGAGATTCACAACAGTAAAAGATATTTTCCACTTAAAGACGATGGTATATTGGGTTTCTGGGCAAAGTTTAAAACTAAATGGGCTTTAAATAAGAAAATAATATGTTTAATGGGTTAAAGGTTCTGCTGGGCTTTTTGGGCTTGGTTTTAATTTCTTTCACTAGCCCATATTAAAACTTTGCCCATCATGCATGAACTTTGGTCCTAAGCCCAAAATTATTGATGAATGTTATTTTAACAATGGGCCTCATGGGATCCGTTACCTTCCACACCACATCCTCTCTTTAAGCCCCAATGAACATAGCTTGGGCCTAAGTTTATTAATATTACATATTATGTTTGCATGGTGATTGCTTGAGAACTTAGTTTATTAATATTACATATAACTTTTCAGAAAGTATCTTTGGGACTATAACAGACTTGCATGAAGGCCCAATGGAGTCACGAGCATGCGTTAAATCTCAAATATTGTGGATTTTTAGGTACAACAAACGTAAAACTTCTTTAGGTACTTTCCCTCTGTTCCTTATGCATGCTCCAACAAACTTACAGTAACATTTCAAACTTTGTAGTAATAGAATTAAAACCCGTTGTCCTCTTCAACTCTTCCAGAAATTGTTCAAATTTTTCATATAAATAACATCCTCTAATTCCCACTAGTTATTTCATCCGCGCGTTGCAGCGGATGACATAGCAAATATACTAATAAGCTTATTAATATGAAGTTAGAAATATATGTAAGGAAATAAAAAGGAATCTTAAATTATTGCTCTCAGATATGAGGCAATTTTGAAAATATGAACACCTAAGTGTAGTGATCAAGATAAACTTCTTAATCATTTCAATGTTTTTTTTTAAATCATTAAATAACTCATATACCCTACATAGGTTAATGAGGTTTGAACTCATGATTTCAAAGTTGTTAGTTAACACCTTAACCAACCAAACCACGGCTCACCGACATAATCATTTCAATGTATTACATTATGCCAACCATCAAAATAAGTGTTCAAAAATAGGCACATTAGCTTAATGGAGGTACTACCCAAACATGCTCCCTCCATTTCTATCTATACAAAAAGTGACTTTTGTAGCTGCAGCTGGGGGTTATATCAAAAAATAGGTTAGTGGTGCTACTTTCCTATGGAGGTTGTTCAAAAAGTTTATTTCTCCAATTATATGGACACAAAATGTGGCAAACAGCTGTTTTTGTCACTTCCATAGTTGTTCAGGGTTTAAGTTCCATAAGGCTACCTCAATGTAGCTTTTTCTTTGTGCTTTGTGGTTTTTCAAATGATGACATTGCTGGTTCGATATCTTCCCCTTTGTCATCACTATTAATACATAATAAAATTTGTTTAAGGTATAGCGTTGGTTGAAATATATATATATATAATATATATATATATATATATATACAGGGCTCTTCCAATGAGGGATCCCTATTTTAAGTCATTTATAGGGATAGGGCATTACACCAACTTTCCGATTATAATTTTACATCTCCACCGTTTATATCTTAGGTCTATATGAGTAGATCACCTCTACAAAATTTCATATGATTTGGTGATCGTTAAGGCTTTCAAAAGTTCAATTTAGTTTTAATGACCTTCAACGGTTTTAGTTTGACATAAGCTGGACCGTT
>NW_004443413.1:4847-7212 GCF_000184155.1 Fragaria vesca subsp. vesca
CGTGTATATATATATATATATATATATATATATATAAAAAGTTGTATAAACTTAAAAGACATGATTTATTAAGTTTTAATATTAGCAAAGAAACCATTGAATAGAAAATCAATAACATAGAGAAATAATAGTTTGTCTATGAAATAAAAATAATATAGAAATGTTTAAGAGGAGTGTTGTATATCAAGAACTCATCACTTGCCAGGTACCCAATTTTATGTAGAAAAATATAGAAATGATGAGGGAAAGTATAAGGGTCTAGCTACAGGATTTTTTCTTTGAGTCACTGCTAAACAACTCTTTTATGCTTCTATCTGACAATCTTTTCTTGTCATGCAATGTTTAAGCTGGTGTGGAAGTTGTCGGCTCGTATTGTGTTTGTTGTGAAAATGACTGTATCCGGGAAGATCTCTTTGACGATAAGTTCATGTTTGTTAGTTTTTTGGATTTGGAATATATGGATTTGTCCTATTGTTTGCACAATTTCTTGTGGCAGTGATTGTTGTCTTATGTAAGGGTACTTATTGATGAGGTCCTTGCAAGTCATTCCAAAGAGTTGTTCTGCTGGTTTTCCCCTAAACTTTCGTATGGCCTCATTGTTGGGGTCTTCAATGACAATATGCATTATATAATTGTAGATACACATATTGTTGAGATTAGTAATTTAAACCTTATTATGGCAAAAGCTACAAATATCACTGAGTTGTTGTAATATAGTCACCTAAAGTTATAAACTTCATTGTAAAGAGTAGAACAAATACATTTACAATGATTTTTTAGTTAGAGATAGATGATTATTTTATTGCGAACTACATAAAGCAAAGGCACCATCTTGATTTGCGCCCAATATCAACTATTTTGAAGTTTTAAATTGTACCAAATATTGAGATAATATAGATGACTAATTTAACAATATGAAAGGTAGCGTGAAAGGTGTGGATGAAGCAAGCAAAGTGTCACACCCCACCAATTTTCGAAGGATAAATTTCAAAAATTTGGGCATGATAAAACTCAAATTCTAAATATCCCATAACCTGCTCAACAATTTCAAAAACTAAAAACAAATATTGGAAATGTAAATGTCGATAAACTCATCAACCGAGTTAAACATTTAATCTCCTTAATTACAACAACTTCCAAAAGTCTAGTAATAAACTACCTCGCTCACAAAAGCTTAAAAACAACTACCATAAAATACAAATAAATGTATTTCGTCAAAACCCAGCTCCTAGGCCACTGCCTCAAACCTTCTAATCATCACTTGCAGGTCTAACCCCTACACCATGAATTGGTGCACCGGGTTGTAAACAACAAACCCAGTAAGCTAAAAAGCTCGTATGAGTAACTCCCAAAATAATAACCCAACAATCCCAACATCACATATAAGTAAAACTGGTAATTCCTGCATTAGCAACTTAGTTCAGGAATCGCCTAAAAGCAAGAGAATTCAAAAGAAACAATTAAAAAAAACACAATAATTTAAAATCACTCAAAATCATAAATGAATCCTATAAATAAACATAGTTCAAGAATTCTATTAAAATCACACAATTAAGATTTAAGAATCTCCTACGGATAAGCATAGGTCAGGAGATACTCAAAGCATGAAATTTAAACAACATATAAGAACATCATACAAACATTTCTCTACTCCTACTTATGAGTTCGCCAACACTTAGTCATCTCCCATAAGTAACCAAACAAATGCGTACTCATGGGTTCGTCAACACTTAGTCATCCCCCATGAAGTACCGACTGACAGACTAGAGCTCTATACTGACCGTAACCAATCACCCGGCCAAGGCTTGGTTCCCGGTCCACCACGAATGCTCCTAATCTAATAATCACCACTAAGGCACACACATACACAACTAATGCACACAATCACCACTAAGGCACACATTTCAATACTCTCCCATCATAACACTTATCAAATCACAAAATAATAATATAATCATAATCGTAATCTATCACCCGATTAGAGGCTAGGAACCCGGTTTGACTATTTAAACAACAATTCAAATATAAAAATATCATCAACAACATCACAAGAGCACTTCATAAATTATATCTTTCCACCTAGATATATTTATATAAACAAAGACATAGATATTCCCACTAGAATAATCTATCAACAACCATATTTCAACATCACCATATCACATGATCGAAAGTCCTTTTGAAAGATTTATTTTTAACATAAAACTTGTTTTCACTTACCATGAGCCGTTGACGATCAAGATCATTTATTTTTAAAAACAAAGTCATTTTCCTTCAAGGACAATTTCACAATTAATAAAACAAATTATAAAGTAAATTCGGTTCCTTAAGAACCCATTGTGAGATTTACTCACAATATAAAAAT
>NW_004443413.1:22215-23402 GCF_000184155.1 Fragaria vesca subsp. vesca
ACTGATGGGCAGACTGAGCGGGTGAATCAGGTGTTAGAAGATATGCTGAGGGCTTATGTCATGGACTTCAAGGGAAGTTGGGAGGATCACCTCCAATTGATTGAGTTTGCCTACAATAATAGCTATCACTCTAGTATCGGCATGGCACCATATGAGGCACTCTATGGGAGGCCGTGTAGATCACCTATTTGTTGGGCGGAGGTGGGTGATAGTGAGCTGTTGGGTCCTGATATTGTTCAAGAGATGACTGAGAAGGTCTCTATTATCCGAGATAGGATCCGAACGGCGCAAAGCAGGCAAAAGAGCTATGCCGACTTGAAGACGAGGCAGGTAGAGTTTGATGTTGGGGATCATGTGTTCTTGAAGGTCTCACCTACGAAAGGGGTGGTGAGATTTGGCAAGAAGGGGAAGTTGGCTCCTAGGTATGTGGGGCCTTTTGAGATTTTGGAGAAAGTAGGAGATTTGGCATATCGGCTTGCCTTACCTCCTATCATGTCCGGGGTGCACAATGTGTTTCATGTGTCCTTGTTGAGGAAGTACATTCCGGATGCTTCTCATGTGATTGATTATAGTTCTATCAAGGTGAATGCGGATGCCACCTTTGTGGTTGAACCGGTTCGAATCTTGGATAGATCAACCAAGAGGCTTCGAAGGAAGGAAGTCGATTTGGTTAAGGTGTGTTGGAGTCATCATGATGAGGGTGATGCATCTTGGGAGTTAGAGTCGGATATGAGGGCTAAGTACCCCAAGTTGTTTTTGGGTTAGTATCTTTGAATTTCGGGGCGAAATTTCTTTAAGGGGGGTAGATTGTAATACCCTAGATTTCATAATTGTTTTCCTTGTATTATTCCCTTATTTAATGAAGGATTATTCAGGAAAATTCTTGGGTTTATGCGAAGTTGAAGTTTCGGGAGTTTATTTAAGTTGCCTTGACTTTTAATAGGCCAAAAGTTGACTTTATTTTTCGTAAGTTATCTTCGAAAACTTCCTTCGTGAAAGTTGTAGAGCTTGTCGATACGAGTTCGTAGACACGCGGCACGCTTAAATCGGAAGTTGTGAGAGAAAGTTGTGGTCAAAGGAAGTTAGGTTCCGGGTGTGGAAAGTGTTTAAGTGGGAAAATGTGTGTGGGTTATTTTTGGAAACCCTAACACTAAAAGCAGCTCTCTCTCTCTCTCTCTCCTCACTTC
>NW_004443414.1:0-7159 GCF_000184155.1 Fragaria vesca subsp. vesca
GCAGAGTTCGGGTTGGATCTAGTAGGAGACGAAGCATAGTCACCCGTCTTTTCGGCCAGTTTTCATCAGTAGGTTACCTGTTCAACCTACTTGTGTTTTCTTGCTTCCGCTTGTGTTTAGTAGCTCTGAATACTTTAGAATGTTTGTATTTTATGCGATGTTCAGAAGTGATAAATTAAGAGTGTAATTTGAAATTTTCGAGTTAGGGTTGTCCATCTGCAAGGGAGATTTTCTTAATCTTTTCAGTAAATTTTCCTTGGAGGTGGTCCCCGCACGACTTACTCTGGGTTTCAGGGTGAAATTCGGGGTGGGACGTGTCAATATCCCTTCCAAATCAAGTAGTGTCCATGTGAGTTTCAATACATTTAGCAAACGCATGCTCTTGTGGTTTGGTGCCACTTGATTCGGATGAATGAAGTCCGTTTAAGACCTTCATGTATATCTCTGATCCTATAAAGATGTTATTATGACCACATTCATAGGCTGCATGTTCAATTATTTGGAAACTATCAAACTGACAAAGTAGTGGAGTTCAATGACATCCCATTACGAGAGCATATCTCATCGTAGTCGATCTCAGTGCGTGTTAGTGAGAGACTTTGCGCCATAAGGTGAGTCTAAGCTCTTGTTCTCACTACGCTATCTAACAAAGGTATAGTTGATAGGGTTTAGCTTGCGGTGTCGGCATCACCTGCCCAAAGACCTATCTCTTTGTTAATGTTGGATCGCATCTTTCCATTAGGCCAATCAACTAAGTTGATATCCATCAACGAAAGGTGGTTCGATAGTAGACTCATTATCCCACGTCCTCATGTACACTAGTGTAATAGTTGTAGAGATCTCTATATGGATTGGATTTGACATTGAGGCGTCCCCCAACGATAATCACAATTCAGACTTCATGAGACGGATTTTAGTATCACTGATCAATGGATTAGGTTGTGCCAAGCTCGCTTTCTTCCTAGTGCAAGAAAGTATCGAACTTAAGGGCCTTCTTCCTTTTAGGGAGCCACACGGCCTTGTGACACCAATTTTGCCACTATATCACGTCATCATATCACCATCTATGTTGATGGCGTCAAGACCAACTCCTTTTGGTCGCGCCATGTCCTCTTGATAAGACATCAATCCTTGTAGACATATTTGTAGCATGTGATCTCGTCACTTTAACACTTTAAGCATTTAGGATCAAGATGAGGCTTAGTGGGGACAAACCACGACAATTCATGTCATTCCACCTAAACACTTGTGTTCTTATCTCCCCCTAATGGCGGGAATATTGTCTCATCAAAGTGACAATCTGCAATTTAGCGGTGAATGAGATTGTCTGACAAGGTTTTTACATATGTGGATTTATAGGTGGAGGTTCATATCCAACCTAAATACTTCTTCATCTCAAATGACTCATCATTGTACGCAATGGCAATGCGATTTGGCACCTAGAATAACATTTAGCCGAGCTCAAGGATTGGAGATCCGTTTCAATCTTGTTTGAGCTCAAGGATTGCAATCCTGGTACACAGTCACGAGCTGTAGTACAAAAATATTCAATGATGGTGGGTCGTAGATGAATAGTAAAGCTGCATGCAAATATTGCATAGCCCCAAGACGCAATAGAAAGATTGGTGCACATCAATAATGTTCGAGCGACAAGCTGAAGTTGCTTGGTCGTAGCCTCGGTGAGACCGTATTGCCTATGAACATGGGGTACAAGACACTTCAACTTACATCCCAATAAACTTCTTTAAAGAATGGGTAGTGAGCCCGTAGAAGTATAAGCAGCATAAACAGTAAATAATAGTGTAACACGTGACCAGTGTGTTAACACTTCAACCAACACCATAAAGCATAAAAAGGTGTCCGCAAGTTGGTTGTATCTATCTACATAGTTTGATGTAAGAATAGAATGTTCACTTTTGTGTTATTTAGCATAGTAGGGTCTCACTCCTAATTTAGCTAGAGAATAGGCTTTCAAAACGAGCAATGAGCATTGCAGGGGGCCAATGGGACATCGAGGGAAGGCCGGTGCACCTCAATTGCTTGAGGAATTGACCGGACGACCTCCAGGAAGTTGGAGTCGTGTTCGGGTGATGATGAGCACATTTTATATCATATTATTATCCCTAATTTATATGTGTTAGTTATTTGTCTTTAATTAGTTTGAGTTATTTAGTTTGTTTTTGTGTTCTTATAGATGTTTTGTCTAAATAAATAAAATGTTAAAGTTATGGAAGCAATTTACTTATTTTCATATAGTAAATTGAGTCTTTGTTTTAACATGAGTCTTTTTCCCTTTAATTAGATGAATAATTGCAACACATGCATGTTCTTCTTATTCTAGTAGCATGTATGTATATATGCATGTGTTAAATTGGTAGATTATTTTCTCATGATGCATTAAGTATGAGGTGTGGAAATATTACCATGGCATCCATTGTTGAATTCACTTTTGCTTGTTTGATTCATAGGTATATAAATGCATTGATACAAACGGAAGAGAGTATGAAGAATTTCCAAGGACATATACCATGAAACAAGGAGGCAAGAAGGATACAAGCATATCACACCCCAATTTTCGAAGGATAAAATTTCAAAAATTTGGGCATGATAAAACTCAGAATCTTAATATCCCACAACCTGCTCGACAATTTCCAAACTAAACAAATACTGGAAATGTAAATGTCGATAAACTCATCAACCGAGTTAAACATTTAATCTCCTTAATTACATAATCTTCCAAAAGTCAAATAATTAACTATTTCGCTCACAAGAGCCTAAAAACAACTACCATAAAATACAAATAAATGTATATCGTTAAAAACCCAACTCCGAAGCCACTGCCTCATCACCTGCAGGTCTAACCCCTACACCATAAATGGGTGCATCGGGTTGTAAACAACAAACCCGGTAAGTTAAAAAGCTCGTATGAGTAACTCCCAAAATATTAATTAACTCAACAATCCCAACATCACATATAATTAATATTGATAATTCATGCATTAATAACTTAGTTCAGGAATCACCTAAAAGCAAGAGAATTCAAAAGAAGCAATTAAGAAAAACATAATAATTCCAAATCACTCAAAATCATAAATGAAACAAATAATTTAAAAGGAAACGCAACAATTTACAATCAAACAAATCACAAAGTAATCCTGCAAAAAGGTATAGTTCAGGAAATACTTAAAACAAGAAAATTTTAAAAGACAACATATAAGAACATCATACAATCATTTCTCTACTCTTACTTATGAGTTCGCCAACACTTAGTCATCCCCCATAAGTAACCAAACAAATGCGTACTCATGGGTTCGTCAACACTTAGTCATCCCCCATGAAGTACCGACTGACAGACTAGAGCTCTATACTGACCGTAACCAATCACCCGGCCAAGGCTTGGTTCCCGGTCCACCACGAAGGCTCCTAATCTAAGAATCACCACTAAGGCACCCACATACACAACTAATGCACAAAACCACACTAAGGCACGCATTCAAATACTCTCCCATCATAACACTTATCAAATCACAAATTAATAATATAATCATAACCGTAACCATTCACCCGATTAAAGGCTTGGAACATAGTTTGACTATTTAAACAACAATTCACAATATAAAAATATATCATCGACAACAACACGAGCATTTCATAAATTATATCTTTCCGCCTAGATAAATTTATATAAACGAAGACATAAATATTCCCACTAGAATAATATATCAACAACCATATTTCAACATCACAATAGCACATGATCGGAAGTCCTTTTGAAAGATTTTATTTTACCAGAAAACATATTTTCACTTACCCATGAGCCGTTGACGATTAAGCTCATTTATTTTTAAAACAAAAATCATTTTCCTTTAAGGACAACTTCACAACTAACAATAATAAAATTATTAAATAAACTCGGTTCCTTATGAACCCATGTGAGATTTACTCACAATATAAAAACTGCATCATAATCATCATCAAAACCATTACCATCGTCATCATAACAATTATCATCATCATCATCATATCATCAACATTTTCATCAACATTATCATCATTATCATTAATCTCATCATCATCATAATCGTCATCATAACAATTATCATCATCATCATCATCATTAAAATCAACATCACAATCATCATCAAAATCATTATCATCAAAATAAATAGGTCACAAAGTGGACCTTAGTGAGATTTTACTCACCTCAAATCCAGCTGCGTCTTCGCACGCACAACACAAGCATATAGCACAAAACTACACCCACAAGTCACCTATTAACAAAAACGTTAACCTTAGTAACTATGAAAAACAACATTAACCGACTCGAACCGAAACTCAAGTCCTAACCCACGAGCTTGCTTCTCGCGACAAAACTTCCTCCTTGACCTCTAAAAGGTCGCCGAAACATCCAACACATCCCATAGAACTAACCAGATTCTCATATTCAGATTTACTCAAAAATAAACCGAACGAAACTCAACTCCAAGGGGAAACCCTAGCATACAATAATGATAACCAAAACCTACAACCCACATATCAACACGTTCATATTGAAGAGTACTATCTAACCAGCACCACAAAACACCCCAGACACTACCGAACGCGCCGCCACGCGCCATCACAAGCGGCGGCGAGTGGACCCCACACGCCACCACGAAACTTCCGAATTTGGGCAAACTCAAAACATCAAACTTGTAGATTGAGGAGAGGGGAGCATCTCTTATACCTGACGTTTGAGCCAATTCGGCCGGAAACCGGCCGGAATCGTCCAAAAGAAGACTGGCTGCCAAGGCGGCTCAAACCGACTTCTAGACCTCAAAACGAGGTGAATGGCAACTTGAAACGTGCTTAAACGGAAGAAAGCTTCAAGAACCGATCAGCCTCACCTCCAGTCCCCGCCGTACACGGCCGGAAAATCGCCGGGTCGAAGTCGGGTCCGCCACCCTCTTTGTGGCGTTCGATGCTCTCAAATTCGGGTCGAGTCGTCCTCAGCCACCTACACAGGGAGGACCATGCCAAGGAGAGGAAGAAGACCGGACCTGTGCCGGCGTCCAGGTCGATCGGAGGTGCCGGGAAAAGCCGGGTCGGGTCAACCGGGTCCGGGTCGGGTCAACTGAAAAACTTTGATAGAGAGGGTGAGGCGCGAGAGAGAAGGGAAGAGAAAAAAACGGTTTTCCGGAAAAATGAAATGAGAACCCTAACTTTTTCTTATTTAACACAAAACCCCGGAAAACCACGAACTTCTGTTGACCATAACTTCTTCATACAAAGTCCGTTTTACGCGTGCTGCGTGTCTACGAACTCGTATCCCCATGCTCTACAACTTTCGTGAAGGAAGTTTTCCGAGAAACCCAACAGATTAAAAAGTCAACTCTTGACCTTTCAAAATAAAGCATTTTCAAGGAAATAAAAACTCGACTACTTCCAGTCCACTCACTAAACCACAAATCCGCATGACTCCTACTTAGATAATTTCCAAAATAATAATAGAAACTAATATTAAATTTACGGGGTATTACAAAGCAAACATGATTCTAGGAGCTAAATCTTCAATTCACTACTAGAAGAAAGGCTTTAGCCGACAAAAATAAAAAACCAGGCCAACGAATTATTTTTTTGTCGGCTAAAGTCCACGTTAGCCGACAAAATTTTTCTTTGTCGGCTAAAGAAATTTTTTCGTCGGTTATACTATACTTTAGCCGACGAATTTTTTTTTTCGTCGGCCAAAGTTTTCCTTCGTCGGCTAAAGTATTTTTGTAGACGAAAAAAAAATCTTGTCGGCTATTCACAACTTTAGCCGATGAAATAATAGTATCGTCGGCTAAAAGAAAAACAATAAAATGTTGTATAACTTGCTTAGTAGGTTTTAAACAAATATACAACTTTGTGAACCAACTCTACATAGAAGCAAAATTAACAAAAATCTTGTGAAATAAGATGTGTTCAGAATGGTGAAATACGGCTATGGTTCAAAAATCACGTAAATCGGGTAACGTCTCTGATGTAGAACAGTCGAAACCCGGTATGCTGCAGATTTGGCGTTCGGTGTCCGATTGACTATTGTGATACCTTTCAGGAAGCGTAACGGCCCTACGAGTCAAACTCATTTCTTTGCCATGACAAATGGGCCTTTTTGACCATCCGAGTCCGTTTAGGGCTTCAAAATGCAGTTTTCTTATTTTCGATTAGAGTTGACTGTTTCGATCGAGCCCTTAACGTTGTCGAATCCAGTTGAATTTTTTACCATGACATCTTTCGTCATAATGATCATATCTGACGGTCGAATTTTGGTTTGTGAATTTTAGTCATCGGAATCACAACGTTTCTTCTAATGTTATATAACTTCTTTGTGAACCAACTCTACATAGGAAGAAAAATTATCAAAAATCTTGTGAAATAAGATGTGTTCAGAATGGTGAAATACGGTTATGATTCAAAAATCACATAAAACGTCTCGGTGCCGATAGTAGCGGTCAACCCTATTTACCGTTATTATTCCCTATGGGGAGCCCTATCGTCGGAAGGTAAATGTCTCAAAATTTTTTTATGGGCAGTTGCGTCTCATCTACATGAGAGTTTTTCATGTGGAAGGTTTGACCAAACTATGTAATATAGAGGGAGATATGAGCATTTTCGTGTGATAAATGACGATGGATTAGGGTTGACCGTTTCGATCAAGCCCTTAACGTTGTTGGATCCAATTGAATTTTTTACCATAGACATCTTTCGTCATAATGATCATATCTGACAGTCAAATTTTGGTTTGTGAATTTTAGTCATCGGAATCACAACGTGTCTACTAATGTTGTACAACTTGTTTAGTAGGTTATACAACTTTGTGAACCAACTCTACATAGGAAGCAAAATTATCAAAAATCTCGTGAAATAAGATGTGTTCAGAATGGTAAAATACGGCTATGGTTCAAAAATCACGTAAATTGGGTAACGTCTCAATGCCGATAGTAGCGGTCAACCCTGTTTACCGTTATTTTTCCCTATGGGAAACCCTATCGTCGGAAGGTAAATGTCTCAAAATTTTTATATAGGCGGTTGCGTCTCATCTACGTGAAAGTTTTCGTGTGGAAGGTTTGACCAAACTACGTAATATAGAGGGAGATATGAACGTTTTCGTGAATTTATAGACTTTAGCCGACGAGAT
>NW_004443414.1:7996-28128 GCF_000184155.1 Fragaria vesca subsp. vesca
TCTTAGAATTGGGCTTCGACTTCTTCTAGAAAGTTGTTCGAAATGTTGAGAGGAAGATTCTGTCAAATTTTGGTGGTGATTGGAGGTGGCCGAAAGTTTCTGCAGTTTTTTTTTCTAAAAAGCAGTAATTTTAGCCAACGACATTTAAATACTTTAGCCGAAGATATTCGTCGGCTATAGTATTTTTTAATTTTTTTTTTTTTATAAGGTTTAGCTGA
Source organism: Fragaria vesca subsp. vesca (assembly GCF_000184155.1). Classification (NCBI taxonomy): domain Eukaryota; kingdom Viridiplantae; phylum Streptophyta; class Magnoliopsida; order Rosales; family Rosaceae; genus Fragaria; species Fragaria vesca. The sequence continues at coordinate 8,215 of NW_004443414.1, forward strand.
CGAATTATGGCATGTTTCGTCGGCTAAACACTTCTAAAGCCAACGAAACAGACTATATTTCGTCGGCTATTGTTATTTTTTAATTTTTTATTACATACTTTAGCCGACGAATATCGTTGGCTAAAGTCTCTGATTATAGTTGATGAAACATTTAAGATATTCGTCGGCTATTGTCCCAGATAATAGCCGATGATGTCTTCTAGTGTCGTCGGCTAAAGTCATCGCCGACGACCCTTTCCCGACGAAACCATAGGCGACGAAGGCTCGTCGGCTAAGATCTTAGCCGACGAATTTAGCTAACAAGCCGACGAAACTTTTTCTTCAGCTAAAGTGCTTGTCCTGGTAGTGATTGTTCAAAGATTGTGTACGTATCTTCTCTTCATTAACATGAAAAATGAGAGAAGGAAGCTATGTATGGAAGCATTTATGGATGGAGACTTTAGCTATCAAGCTTGAGAAGTTTGAAAGATGGAGAGTCATTTTCACATGGAGATGAAGTTGAATGAAGATCATTGTTGCCCTATAAATAGATATTGCTTCAAGTGAATAAGGGAGGAGGAAGAGAGTGGAGAATTAGAGACACTTTGTTGCTCTTTGTTCTTCCCTTTCTTTAGATACTTTTTGTATAATGTTTTTTATTTGTTTAAGCATGTTTTCAATTTGTACTATGTCTTGCTAATTTCCTTAACTAAGGTTAAGGAGGAAACCACATTATGAAATAAGTTTCTTTTAATTATCTACAATTCCCATAGCTATGACTCTTACTTCAAAATGCATTAATAAAATCTTTGTTCCTTTCACCTCTAATGTCATGCATTTTTGGTAGTTTGGAAGTCACTTTTATTAATCTATGCTTGGCTTTGTAAATTATTTAATATGAACTCTTTTGATCTCTTGTCATTCAAATGAGCTTGTTTCACATTTGATGCTTTGTAAACACTTTGATCTTTTGTAGTTTCAATAAGTTTGTGTACATGTGATGCTTTGGTGTTCATAATTAAGAAGCGAAGAAGAGTTTACTTTAGATATATTTTATGTGTGCTTCATTGTTAAATCTTGAGAAAGCAGTAGATTGATTTCTAGATTGCTACTCCTAATTCGGGAATTCGTAGATAATATTAAGAGACTTATTGAGAATCCGATGCCTTAGTTACTTCGTCATCAAGGTAATCTTTTATCTATTTTATTTGTCTTAGCTACTTCACCATCAACTTTCATTCAACTAGGTTAGTGTTAAATTAATTTAGATTCGATTAGTTTTTCCTATTTTCATACATTCCCTGTAGGTTCGACCTTGCTCTTGCATCTTTGTACTATAACTGATTCGTACGCTTGCGAGTAACATTTTAAAACACATCAGGTGACGTCAATGTCCCCCAGGTCACCACCATGCTTCATGGTGATGCTAGATCTTGAATGTCTTCGTTTTGAGCGGAAGAATGGATGTCCATAAGAATTTCTCAAAATTTGGACCATTATATCTCTTCCAGGTTGACCAATTTGGTCAAACCAAAGCCTATATGAGTTGGTGTCCCAAATATCATGTTTGGTGACAACATGGGATTCGATATTCGAATCGTAGTGACATACAGTCCACTAGATTGACTCATGAATTTCTCCAAGATGCGCTTCAGTCCGCATTCATGAGAAGGTATACACAAAAGAATTCTTGTTCATTCTCACAATGTGTTTTCAAATGAAAACTATTAGCAGAAATGTCTTTAAAGCTCAATATGTTCGATTGCCTCTCAATGCATAGAGGGTATCTGTGACATTGATCATGGAGCCATGAGGCATCAAGATTCAAGCTAAACCGCATCCCTGAATGACCGGTATGATTCAATCATTGTAGTCACAGAAGATTTACAAAGGCACAAAATCCAAAGATAGTTTCCGGTTCGTTAGAATGTTGTGGATAGTTCTACTATCTGCGAAGCACTCAATGTCTCGATGAGACATATCTACAAGAAGGAGTAGATTGGCGAGTTAATAGTTCCACTTGAACCATTTAGAAGGATTGAAAAAAGTTACGAAAAGCTGCAATCCCGAGAGTGTATAAAAATTTCAGTGCAGAATGACCTTTGCGCACTAATACAGCCATAACTTCTTCGTTAAAATAGATATTGATGAACCGCAAAAAGTTCTGAAAACTAAACTCGTAGAGCTTTCCAATGATATAAAGCTCACTGTTTGGTTCGTCCGGAGCTGTTCACAAAGCGCAAACGAAGTTGACTGTCCAGAATGGACAGATTGCTGTTTTTCGCAGAATTGGCATGTGCGAAGCTGTGAAGCTTGCAGGTGGCGTGTAGGCTTTTTCCTTAGCCAAAAGTGACGTGTGTATGATCAAAACCAAGTCCTTTCGGTCATTCTAAGGTCGTAAACTCCCTGACATTAACATAAACTAACTCAGAGGACTTAGAGGATGCGATCATGATGATAATTTTCCGGTTTTGATCAGTCTTCAACGTCTTTTGTAAGACGGCAATTGGTTTAATAGTGTAAGGGGATCCAAAATCAAAAATTTTCGGTAACTCCAAGTCAGTATGACCAGGCATGTTTGTGGAGGGTCAGTAGTGCGCGGCTCACTTGAAACCACTATCTCCTTAATTTCGGACAATTATAAGACATCACATTGAGCTTGGATGAGCCTAGTTGAACAATTGATGATGGAAAATCCGCTAAAAGGTAGAAGACTTAACCGGAAACACTTTAGCGATCCTTCTTGAGGATGCAAGGCTGTGCGTCATCTTCACTTGGAAGAGACCAAAACGGCACAATCTAACCATGTAGATTGTAAATATGCCATGCTTCTAAGGACGATGTAAAAATGTTCATCTTGTTTGTAAATCAATACGAACCATAAGAGGAGAATAGTTTCATAACTTCAAAAAAATTCTCAAGGCATTCATTATTGCTAATGTGAGTACATCGAGGTCTCAAATAGATGAAGGACGTCGATACAACGCCTTAGTACATATAGCTTGGAACGAAAATCAATGTCTAGCCGATGACGTCAAAGTCATGGGTATCTAGAGCAGGATCCGAATCTTTGAAATTCGCGATCATGAGGATGACGTTCTTGTCCTCATATTGATTTTCCGTACCTTTTCGTATGCATTCAAAATTTGAAAGAGCTGGACAATCTTGAACCAGTGATCTGAAGATCCACAACGGTTGCATTGTCATGAGCTGACGTGAGTAGTTTTGACAAAATGGTGTCTAGACCGGGAGTGTCGCTATTAGAGCCGGCGACACCTCCCCCTCTTTTCTAGACATCGGCACAACGTTTTCTGCCGTTGCCATGACCCATATTGTTGTCCCCACATTAGAGGATAATCCCAAATAACTTTATCACATTAGCGTATATACAATTCCCGTTTGTATGATCAAAATCAAATCTCGTTGGTAATTCTAAACCAACTTGGAGGACCTAGAGAACTTGATGATGATCGAATCCGCTAAAGATTATGGATCATGATACCACAAAAGATCATCGACAATATGTAGTCAATTAAGGTGGTAAGCAATCCACTTGACTAATAACTCAACAAGTAGAGTTATATGAACGTTTCGAGAAACGCTCCATGAGTGTATTCCACAGTACTTTGTGGTCATTACTTTTTTACACAGATTGCCATTGAAGGCTCTTGTCGATGTGGTGCTTCAAAAAACTTTGAGCGTATGAGATGTGAAATCTCGGCATCTAGGCTTGTTAGCCTGGGGATCAAAACATGTGGTTTAATCCTTTCCAATGAAAGGTTCCACAGATACCAAGCGAAGATCCGCCTTAGGCATCTAGTACGTCAAAACTCAAAGGAGCAGAATGTTACATTGCTCTTGCATACAAAACCAAGCTGTTATGAGACTCGATAGAGGTCACAAACAATGCTTTTAATGGTTTGTCCTTCGGATTGATAACACACAATCCAGAAAAGCCGCGAATTGATCAAACACAATTCAAAAAAAGGCCTCGGATTGATCAAACACAATACGGTGATAGGTTGGGGTTGATCATACACAACCCGGACAAGGAAACAAGAGTGATCAAACACACTCTTGATCCGCGAATAAAATTCCGGGATTTTTGGTACCTGCACACATAAAATCCCAAGCATAGAATGGAGATAGAGAAGGGAGAAAAGATTTTATCCCCCCGAGTTATTAAATAACTGTAATATTAAAGCTTACTTGTTAGTTTGCCAAATAAATTGCGTTTATAGGAGCTCTGATGAGTTTTAGTCAATTGTAAGCTTCGACCGAGGGTTGGGAACCTTTTTGGCTTTCCTTGGAAGACGAGCAATCTTGAAATCTTTGGTTTCTAGAGGCTACCGAGAGGAGAAAACAACGTTTCGCCTACTTCTACTTCGAATTTGGGGCTGAAAATTTGACAGGAGGAGCAGCTCTGGATGGGGAAGCTTCTATCAAAAATTCAGGTTAATCGAAGCAAGGGAAGGTGGTGAACCGGTGGTCGGTATCGGCGGCAGTCTGGAATCTTCCAGCGGCCGGTTCGGAGACTTTCAGGCCAGTTCTCAAGGTGAGGCCGGCGGCGTTGGATCTGGGACGGAGAGAGCTTTCTGGGGATATAAAATTTCGGCGGAGGGCAGTTGGAATTTTGGTCGGAAATCGGGAAAAACAAGGCTGCCCGATTTTAGGGTTTTGGAAAACAAATGGTGGGCTATTGGCTTTAGGGTTAGAACAAAGTGCATGATAACGTGATGAAGTATAAAGTGTATAGACAAAGAGATAGCAAGAGCATCATCATCTTATTCATTGATATGAGCTTTTTATATAGGGAATTACACAATACCAATATGGTAAGGATATGAATACATAGATCTAGTTTAACTACATATCCTATTGGCATAAGGCCAAAGCACACATAAAGAATATCTAGAAAGATATAGAATATCCTAGAACAGCAAGATAATAATAATTTTTTTTAAAAAGGTAAAAGACCAAAACACCCTTAAACATATATCATCTGAAATCCTCTGTAATGGAAATAACGGCGCTAAACACCATTCTTTAGTCGAGATAAGAATGTGGGACACCGTTTTTTAAGTTTTTGAAAGATGATATACGAAAGTTTTACTTCGTTAAAAGATGGAAATACTATTTAAACTATTTTTCCTTTTTTAATAAAGTTTGAGCTTGGGCATTTCTTTTGGGCCCTTCCCTAAGTCATTTTTATTACTGTTTTTATTCATTTTTGTTTATGTAGTTAGGTTGCGCATTTTGCGAGCAATAAGATCCTACATGCGTGAGAGGTGTAGGGTTTCTCAGGCTTTGTGTCTCGGTGTGCACTGAGTGTGCCTTGTCTACTCTAAGTATGCAGCGAATTCCTTATTTCGTCAAATAGTCATTATCACCTAGTGTGGCATGGTGAAACTTAGTATCATCATATGTTTTTTCTGACAACAACATAATGGGAAAGCAGTGTTTGTGGCAATTATGTTTCGCAATAGTCGAGTTATTTTTCTGGTATGTCACCGTTATATCACCGTTATACCAAAGCAAATATATAGAGTAGCCCTTAAAACACTATTTACTAGTTGGTGCTTTCAGTATATTTCAAATCTTTGTAATCAGGGGTTTATGCTAAACGTTCTTCCCTCCCCCCTGTATTCGACAATTCAGTATATTTCAAATCTTTGTAATCAGAGGTTTATGCTAAACGTTCTTCCCTCCCCTCTGTATTCGGCAATTCACTAACAGAGGCTTAAAGGCAACCGCACCAGCCATTCATTAATCCACTTTCGCTGGTGGATTGGTCGTCTGCAAATCTAGTACCCAGATCTCACGTTTGCTCTTTTGAGCGAGTACCATCAAAAGGGCAAATTCAGCAGCAGACCTTGTTGCTTGTCCTTGAATCTTGGTTTTCCATCCGTCCTACCTCTCATGAAATTTTACTGTTCGATGCTGCGGCCCCTCCTCCCTAATTCTCTGGGGAGCGTTTCTTTTATTTTATCTTTGCTTTCCTAGTTTTAGATATGTTTTCTTTTATTAGGCTTAGTTTCGGTCTTCTTTCTGTTGTTATTTTGGATGCTAACCAAAAAAAAAAAAAAATTAGCGACACGGGCATGCTACTTGTACCTGCCAAGTATTACATAAAAAATTTGTACCATCAATTGATTCATTCTGTGTTGTTCGTGGAACTATATCATTAAGATTAGAAACCAACAAAATGAATACATGATATTCACCCTCATCTTTGATAAGCATAAATACTAACACTGATAAAGCATCTTAGTCAGCATCACCAAGTCCATCACTACCGTCCCCTCTTTTGGATATAGGTGCTAAATGTGAGTTTGACTTGGTTTGTGAAGCAACTTCGGCATTCTTTCTCAAGACAGCACCTGGTGACGGGTATGGACGCTGTTGGAAGAGAGGACCCTGTAATTTCCAAATCACAAGCATGAATACTAGAAATTATCCAAACAAAGTGAATATTAAATAGTGACAACAAGATTGCTCTCAAAAAAAAATAAATAAATAAATAAATAAATAGTGACAACAAGATATAACATTTGCTTTTATTTCACAATTGATGCAGCAGGAGTCATGTTTTATGGGTTGGATAATTAGAAATTATTCCAGCAAATTAAAACGTATCCAGGAATATTCTAAGCATGAATGTTGTACTAGTTGTCAAATAGCAAAATCAATAGGTATCAATCGGTGTTTGTACAAGAGTTTTGGACTGGGCATACATGATTTTATCATGTGACCACCTGCTATGAGGCTACTAAATGGCACACTCAGCTAACCACCCAAATATCAAGAGAACACCGAGCATGAAGTTTTCTAGAAATTGTCTATCAATATACATTAACTTGAAAAGATCTGCACCACCTCCCAGATTGTGCATTAAGCCTAGCAGTTTAACATTGTTTTAGTAAGATGCTTTCCATTTGAAAAAGTATAAAGAATATATAGCGAGTAGGTTGGACTAGACCCAAACATATATAAGAGTAACATTCAAAATTTTCATCAATTTGCCTTTTTCTCCCTTGAGAACCATAACACCAAGTCCACTTTACTAATGGTATAGCAGAAAAATAAAATAGACGAGAAAAATTTATTGAAGCGAAAGTAGTTTACTGTAGCAGTGGTATCAGCTGCTCGTGGTTGCACTCCTTTGAGGCCTACCACCCTGCAAAATCAGCAACAGATGAATTTATAATTTATAATTGGAGAGAGAGATTAGTGCTTAATGAAATTGTGGAGCATACCAGCCACCACGGGGAGCATCTGAATAAGAGCTGGGGTCCATAGGATCTAATTCATCATCCTCAGAGTAAGCACGTTTCCTACTCTCTCTTTTATTCCCTTTTCCCATTGGAGGTTTCTGATTGGACCTAAATCAAAAACAGGATCAAATTTATCTCCCCTTTCTATGGTTTGTGAAAATCCTTTCTATATCAGTCCGATTAAACAAAGTATAACATGTAAAATATATCAACATCCAGACCAAGGTTCGTTGTGGCCATGAAACATCAAGCATCACAATATAACAAGTCCATCAGAGACTCCATCTTAATTGGGCATTAGCTTAGTGGGGGTCACTCTTTGTTAAAAAAATAAAAGCCAAAAATTATAACTTGAACAAAAGTTGACACAAGAAAAAAGAAAAACATAAATAAAAAGAGAATTGTGTCTTCAAAAAAAAATAAAAATAAAAATAATTGTTTCGTTATGGTTCAAATCTGACAATAAGCCTCTAAAGACAGCTGTGAACTTGTGTTGTCCGAACTTTTACCTTTCTACATGTTTTGTTTTGTTCAACAACCTTCCAGTATCTATAAAAATAAAAAATATTAACGGCAGTGCCGTACTGTACGTATGGTTAGAAAAGGAGAAACATAATGACAGTCCACCAAAAATTTCTGCATTTCAGGTTACAACTCATCAGTTGAAGGCAAGGCAAGTATTGACGAAAATCTAGCTCAACCGAAGTTACATACCTCTGCATGGTGGCCTTTTTGTCCAAATCACCATCACCTTTGGTATCAGCTGCACTTGTGGTCTGGTGACTAAAATTCAAGGTAGTTGTCAAGTACTGGCATTGTGGAAGATCAAGAATTCTGCAAGTATAAAATATCAGTATTACCATAATCATATATTGCCACGGAAGGAACTTTCGTATTCATCAAATCACAACTTGAGGGGGCGTAGCGGGAGAAAATAATGTATCTAGTAATTTCTTACACGTCAAAGCTGAATACTATGAATTCATCACAAATTATAGCTCCATATTGTAAAAAATGAGTCACTAAGCATGAAACATGATATGGTGCCATAGGAAACTGCACCTGAGTTATAAAACTAATCAACCGTGACAAAAGCCCGGATCAAAGCAGATTTAATTAATTGTCATTCAAAGTTTGCATCATAAAAGACCTTGGTATCTTAGCTCTGTTTTTCCTACACTAAGTTCAGGGGATCAAAGATCAATCTATGTGGATTAATTTTCTGATTTGATCATTTAAAAGATACTCAGTCTTAACCTTTACCCCTTTACGTGGGATAACATTAGTTAATAGTGACGGATGCCAATTCGAACTTTTTAATCCAGTTGGAATAAACTCAGAGTTGAGGAGGTGCTGGTGAAATTAGCTATACTTAATTATAGTCTATTACAGATGGGATAAAATTTGTTAAACATGAGGCATGCCGAATGGAACTGTTAGAATTGCATTGGAAAATACCGAAACTTGAAGAGGTTCTGGTGAACTTAACTGAAACTTTAGTTATTGCCTTTTACATTTGACCTTCAGTGTGGTATTTAACTAAGATTTAGTTGTTGAAATTGCACAGTTTTGGGAGTTATATGGTTCAAAGGAAAAAAAATCAGATATAGTTTTGGGGATCAAAAAGAGATGAGGATATAATATATTGGGTCCTCTTCTGGTGTTCCAGATGGTTTTAGGGGTGTAGTCATCTTGTGGGATTGGCATGTATCTGCTAGCTTGCTGTCTATATCTCATTATTGGTTGTTCAAAATTCCCACTCTACTGTTTATATTTCTGAGCTGTGTCAAATAGAGTCTCTTTCTTCTTTTTTCTTTTTTTTTTTCTCTTTTTTTTTTTTGAGAAGGAGTCTCTTTGTTCTTAGAACAAAAATAAAAGATAAAAAGGAATAGGTTGTACTAATTTAATCCGCAAAGAAATGCATCTATCAAAAGATCCCACCAAAGTCTTTTTGCGCACCTGATTCTCACAAGTATTGGTCAAGTATTCAACTATTATGTAAAGCATACAATAACCAACAGACCAGTCAATAGACAGCTAGTCATCAAGGGTCATCCTACCTCGTGCAATGATTGCAGTAATCCCACATCTGAACAAGGCCTACTCCCCATCCACCACAACCCGTGCATCTTTGTCGTTTGGATAATTGATCCTTTTCTACCTGTGGCTCAGATGATTGTTCATCCCAATGTCGAGATTCAACTTGCTGTGATGAGTCAGGGTGTTTCCATTGTGATACATATGTCTTCGTATTGTAGTAATACTTGTGACCTGTGTATGCAGCGGAAGTTATTACTTTAAAAACCCAAAAAAAAAAAAAAGACCTCCAAACAAGATATAATTTTTAAAGCTTAATTGGTTATCTTAGGGTTTCACTTATATACACAGTGGAAAACATAAATCTCCTCTCCTCATCTGTAATTCTCTCCCAATTCATTTTAGTTTATATCAATTTCTAATGCTCAATGATCTCTAACTAAGCTGGGGAGAAACTTGAATGATCAGGAGCTGAGCAGCTGACTCAGGTATTGATGTCTTAGAAAATATTATCTTTGTCCTACCTAAGCAGGATAGAAGAACTGGAAGTTGAAGCAATCAGGAGTCTTCTCATACCAATCTTTCTCAAGAAAATTAAAGGATAGTCTTCTTTTTCTCCTTTAGTGCCCCTCAAATTTTGAGCAATTTAAAGGCTAAAGTACCACCAAAGGTACAATGCTGGTTTACTTGCTCAAAATATAACATATGCATATGTGACACTATAGGCATACCTGTTGTTTCATCCAAAGCCTCCACCCAATCTTCAGGAAGAGATAAAGGTGATGGAAGTGGTGCATTAGAAGATGTTTCAGCCGGCTTTTCCCATTGACTCCTCCCTGTAGTCTCATTAAAATAATACAAAGCACCACTTGTAGGATCTTTTGCAGCCACCTATGTAGTGATTTAACAAGTTACAGGATAATGCCAGCAGAAACAAAAGCGCATGAGAAAATTATAAAGAATACAATCTTTGCTACATGCATAAACATATATTACAGCCTTGTTCTTTTCACTCTTTCAGCATTGGATGTGCAGCACACTTTTACCGAACATAAAGAACAAAAATGAGTTTGTATATGTTACTTGTTTATATGCTTTAATCTTACATAAACATAAATTGTAGCCTCATTCTAATCACTCTTACAGCATTGGATGTGCAACAGAACAAAAATGTGCCTGTATATGTTACTTGTATATATGCTTTAGTCGAATGTGATGGCATGGGATGTCAACCAATGCCAGACTCACCTAATAAAATTCATAGGCTTTATAATTGTTGTTATGGGATTTAAACAATTACATCTTAAATCTATTTCTGACCAAAATAATATTAACTTTCCATATTCTGAACATGTGATTCATGGTCCACAAATCATTCCTCAATCACAATTCACAACTTGGAGTACAATATACCTAATAAAAATGCAAAACTTAAATTATATCTTACAACTTGTACGCACCCATCCAGGAGGCAATTTGTTATATTCGATCCGTTGTGAAGTACTTTTTATGTTCTGAAAATTTAAAATTACAGGTTAATCCAGGGATAAGAGAAACTAAATGTCAAAGTTCAGCAGCGCAAAAGAAAAAATAATAACTATTATAAAATATAAAAAAAATAAAAGAATAAAATCAGAGCTGTAACTTGCAGAAAATATCTAAATTTTAAGATGTTAAGAATATTCAGAATTCAAAACCATTTGTTTTTCACTTGAAATATAATATTGAAGGATACCATAAGAGAGCAGTTTTGACTATAGAATTAGGAACAAAAAGATAACGATAGAAGTAATAAATTATGTAAATGAAATTGAGGCCTGAAATTCTAAGCACCCATGAATTCCGAACTGGAGCCGGAAGACATAAATTACAACAGGACCATAATCTAGGGCATATTGGTAAAATAGTCGAAAGAATGAGTCATCAATGTGGCAGCCCTATAATTCACAACCTGAGAGACTTTACCCATATCTGCAGAATGCTAATAGAACTGGGGTATCACAACTTCCCCCTTAGTAACCCACACATTATCCTCATGAGAGCTAAACTTCTACAACTTAAACTTCTAGTGGAGTAGCATAATACCCACACATTATGGAAACACATTTACGTATGATGAACCATCCAACTATTGTTTTTCCTACCTGTACTTTTACAACTTAGATCAACCTAGTATCTAGCCAGAACACATGACTTCACAACCTACGAGTAAACAGAACAGGCACATATCACATCAACTACCAGGATACGAGTACTTTAGAACTCCATTTTAAATTTGCACACCAAGATTAAATTGCATAGATTTAGACCTAGATTTTGGTTTCTCAATATAATGTAAATTAAGTTTAAAAAAGAACTTACAAGGTCGTTTTTGTTTGAGTCGTCCTTGAGAATACCCCTTTCTCGCAACTTTTTTTTAAGATACTCAGACAATTCTTTAGCTGGAGGTTTCTGTTCAAAGCCCTTATCAGGCTCAAGGTTCATCTGTCCCATTTCATTGATTCCAACTCCTAAATTCCCTAGCATCATATATGAAAGCAGCACTTTTAACACCACATTAACAGATAAAATATTATATATGGTCTGAGTGCTGCAATAAGTCTTACTAGGCAGAGTACTATTAGACATTGTACCACCTTGATAAGCACCTCCTCCTGGTACCCCATAGCCGTTACCGATTTCTAAGTTACCTGTTATGACAGCAATACATGGAAGCATTATACAGATGAATCCAAAATGAAGGTTTAACTCATTTCAATATTGAATCTGGTGAGTGACATCAAACAGAATTTACACAAGGTTGCGGAAGACAAATGGCCCGATGCAGCAAAGCTAAGCAAAGCAGTAATAGCAGCTGATCTATCAAAGCAATACAAAAGCCCCACAACACTAAATAATACACCAAAGTAACAGGCTACACTGTACAAAGCAAAAAGTCTACGAGAGAAACCAAAAACAAAGATTACCCCGTGATTTATCCATCAGCCTAGTGCCTAATCCAAGCAATGAGAAAAGAAAATGATGTAAACTCGTAATCTGACCCCAACAAATAATAAAGAAATAGAGGAAAGGCAACTCACATCGATCATGAAGGAGAGTAGGGTCGCCACGTTTGACAGCCATAAGAGCTCGATGTTCGGTGGTCATCTTCAACAGATGCTCCTGCAGCAGCAGCAGTAATGAATATGCAGAAAGCCCCGATTAAGAAGAAACAAGGAAAGATTGGTTAAAACAAGAGACCTTGAGAGCGCTGGAATCAGGGCGTTCAGAGAACATGTCCGAAGAATCAGAGCCACCCACACCTCTTGCTTCTCTATACGAAATAATACTATCAAAAACAGAATCAGAATCAATACTCAACAGAGGAAGCGAACAGATACAAACCTTCGAGCGCGTATGATATTCTGGGTAGATATCTCCTGTTATGACAAGAGCAAGTAATGAGTTTCACATAAAGCAAAGGACAGAAAAAGGAGGAGAAAGGAGTTAATTACTTGTTCATGAAACACCGCATTCTGCGCCGCAATTTCAAGTTGAGAAGGAGTTGGAGCAACGCCTGGCTGGAGCGGCTCTGCCTCAAACCCTAAACCCATATACATACACAGAAACCCAGATAAACCCTAAACTCTTCTCCCCAAGGCTTCCCTGCCCCCTCTTTCTGTTTAAACCCAGAAGCCACACAACCCCGTATCTATCTAGCGCATTCCACAAATTTTTAACTTCAACAATTACCAAAGGTTTATAACAACAGAACGGACATATGGTAGAACTTGATAATACTGGATTAATTAATAATCTCGTTAAAATAAAAAAATAAATCATACGTAATTTTTTTTTTACTAAAACTAATAAGCTTTTATTTATGATAAAATCATACATAACCAATAACCGAGTCACTTACATAAACTGGAAAGCAATAAAGCAAGACAAGATGCACAAACGCATCTGAAATAAACAATAAAGGATAAGAAGATGAACAAACGCATTTATGATAAGAGGTGTCCACATGACTAGATAATGTTGCAAGACATCGCTGCATTGCATATGTCATGAAAGCAGTGTAAATATAATAGTAACCGTAACCAGGAATGTAACCGTAACTGAGGAGATATACCCTGCTAGGAGAGCGGCATATGACTCCCGAGAGATTGAAGGCCACCAAGGGTGTAAGAAACTTGGATAACAATCAGACTCTCAAGAACATGAACCATAGATTTGGGTCTCCAGTCAAAAAAAGAATCAGAGCCCAAAAAAGCCAAACCCAAACCACCTGGGTCCTAAATGCGAGCTCAACAGTGAGTAGGCCTGAAGAAAGCCCAGCCCACGTCAGTCAGGCCCACAACAGACCAAGCCCATATCGAACCCAGCCCCGCTTTGGGCAGCAGACCTACCCGCCGTTGTCTCAGCGGCGCCCTCCTCCGTGGCCCCAACGTCGCCCTTGAATTGACATTTGTCGCCGCCCTACCATCCTCAACTAGAAGAAACCCTCGCCTGATCCACCAACGCAACCACCAGACCCAGCAATCGACCCTAAATTCAGCCCCCTTACTAGCATCTATCTAGGATCCAGATCCACGATCCCCCGCCGTAGCGACGCCGCTGCACCCAAAGCAAGAGAGGATAACTAGGCCTCGAGATTAAAATCTAATCGGGGAGTGCCGGGATTCCAAATCCAAATGGGATCCAACATATCCTTCCTCCGCCATCCAACAACAACACCACCGAACCCCAAGGGAGGTGAAGCTGAACCATCGAGATGAGGGTACCCCACCCATAAGGTTAAGCGGTAGAGATGCACAAATCCAATGGAATCGCCAGCCAAGAACCATAGACGCTGCTGTCGCGATCCAAGATGTTCAGTCGACTGAACCCTAGGGTTAGTAGCCAAGAAGAGAAAGCGAGGGCTCTCATTTTTCACTAGTTGGTTAAATAAAATGGAAAAAGGAACCACTTGATTAGGGAGAACTACCCATGTTTAAATTGAACAATGTACTAAATTAATAATTTGCTAATTTAAGATAATATAAATATACAAAATTTGTATAGACCACATACAATATAAGTTGACCAACGTGTTAAATTAATAATTCGTTAATTTTATAAGATAATACAAATACGAAATTTGTATAGACCTCATTCAAATATAGATTTTGCCCATTTAGTTCTAATTTAAACCTCTTATTGCTCATTCCAATGAATTTAATAGATACGAGCTTATTCCAATATAAGGTGTTTTTATTGGTGCCTATATACACAAATCTTTATTAAAGTCATAATAAAAAAAACATGTATATTTTTAAGACAATTTTACCCTCACATGCATAAAGAGAGAGAAAGTGAGAGTAAGAAGACTTTGCCGGTTTCTCACTGGTCTTCGGTCACTAGTCGCCAGACTTTTTCCAATCACCAGATTTTCTCTGGCAGTCACCAAAATCTCGCCGGATTCCTACCCTCCAATAATTGGGTTACTGACCCCCAATAATCACCTTATTAAGTTACTGAACCCTAGTAATCACCTTGTTAAATTACTGACCCCTAATAATCGGGTTACCGATGCCTAGTAATCAATTATAAACCCAGGTAATCATTATTCACCTCCAATAATCGGGTTACTCGCCCCTAGTAACCCATAATAATCGGGTTAATAACCCTTAGTAATCAATTACAAACCTCTGGTAATCATTATTGGCCTTTAATAATCGAGTTACTGATCTTCAGTAATCAATTATTGACTATCAGTAATCAATTACTACCCCTCAATTATCAGTCAAAACACAGAAAAAAGAAGAAGATAGAAGAAGAATAAGAAGAAGGTAAATACTGACTTTAACTTTAATGAAAGTATTGATAAATAACAGTGAAGTCAAAATGAGAATACAAGTTATCACCAATCCAAGCTTCCCTGGTGATTTGTTGGCAACGATTGGAGAGAGAGCTGAGAGGTGATTAATTTGAGACCACTGGAGTATGTAGGCGCTACACGTTTTAATTTTCCTCGGCTAGCTTCAAGCGAGAGAGCGATCGGGCGTAGACAAGAGACGAGCGTCAAATGCCAAGAGACGAGCGCCAAATGCCAAGAGACGAGCGACGACCAACGAGTGCTGAGAGACGAGCGGCGACCGCCGACGAGCGACATGGCCTCGATCTCCGGGAAGGAATTAGACGCCGGGGATCTATAGAGTATTCTGGTAATTATTGTCTTCCGAGGAGGCGGCATCATCATTGAGGACTCAAGAAGATGTCTCTGCAACAAGAGAGAGAAAGAGGTAGAGAAAAAAGAAGAAGAAGAATTCAGATCGGGAAACTGGGAAAGGAGAGAGAGGGTTAGTTGAATAGAAGTGAGGGTAAATTTGTCTTTTACTCAATTTTCATTGGAATGGGCTTATGAATTAGATTTTCATTGAATTGAGCTCTAGTTTTGCTTTTTTATGCAAATGGGCATTTTCCTAAAAAAAATAGCAAGCCACATATACCTCTTTCAAAAAGATTTAACAAATAATAAGGACAGTTTTAACAAATAAGAACATATTGTTTTCTGCTTGCCACGTGTTATGGTTTAATTTATCAAACTAACCTTATACAAATTAAATCAAATTAAATATTATTGGAAGAAAAAAAACCCTAGCCTCCATGCTGCCACTCATCTCCACCCTCTCCATTTTTCCCCCAAACCTTAGCCACCATGGTCTGGGCATCTAACCATGGCGTTCAAAGCCGATCCCAAGGCGCTCATCGCCGATACTAAGGCACTCATCGTTGTTTCCAGGGCGCTTATCGCCAATTTCAAGGCGCTCATCGCCGGTACCAAGGCGTTCATCGCTATTTCCAAGGCGCTTGTTGCCAATTTCAGGGCGCTCGTCACCAATACCAAGCCACTTTTTCTCGGCCTCTATACATACAACGGCGTTGGGTGAAAGCTTTCTGTCCACCGGATCTGTCAAGGGCGGCTTTCTGACCACAAAATTTGAAGAGGGCTACAAGATGGAGGCTTTCTGGCCACCGTATCTGTTGAAAGCGACAACCAAAGCTCTGGTTTCTACCGGAGAAGGAACTTGTCGAGTTCTCATCGGGTTAGATTTGATGATGATGCCGGTGAGATCAAGAGCGTCGGTAATGAAGCAGAGTTTTGGCAGGAAACGATGCATCTCTACTAGTGAAGGGCGAAGGGTTGAGGAAGATGGTGATCCCTAGGAAGCCGCCAGAATCCATGGATGCGTCAAAGATCTGCCAGATCCCAGTCGGGTTTGGGTTTGGGCTTAGGTCCTTGGCCTTGGGTCCAAGCTCAAATTCAAGAAAATTGTGCCTAACACTCCTCCAAGATCTGGCAAACTGTGCGAGTTACCTACAGCTAGATGGATACATAGGGCTTGGAGTACCACTGACACGACCCACCCCGAATTTCACTCTGAAACCCAGAGTAAGTCATGCGGGGACCACCTCCAAGGAAAATTTACCGAAAAGATTGGTAAAACCTCCCTTGGAAATGGACAACCCTAACCCGAAAAATTTCCAATTCACACTCTTACTACAGTACGTCCAAAAATATAACACACAATTATCCAGCTAAATAAAAGCAAATATTATCCTTCAGAAATTCTAAACATAAAGTCAACCGACCGAGCACACCACCGAAATAATATACAATAATCCCAAAGTATTCAGAGCTACTAGACATTAGCGGAAGCAAGAAAACACTAGTAGATTAAACAGGTAACCTACTGATGAAAACTGGCGGAAAAGCGGGTAACTATGCCTCGTCTCCTACTAGGTCCAACCTGAACTCTGCAGACTGGGGAATTTAAAACGAAGAGCCCAGGGGAAAACATGTGGAACAGTTAGAGTGAGTGGACAAAAATAAATTAAAATAAAAGTATTTCTTTATGCTTCCCCAATTTAATTTCCAAATAAAATAATACTGCATGCAATCGCTCAAAAGCGCTCAACTCAAAAACTGGCAACTTCACGACCAGCACCGGCTAGTCTCCAAAACTTAATAAAATACAGCCTCTCAGGCTAAATTATATATAAACATATATAGGTGTATGTATTTACACTCGTCAGACTCCTTGTATGAATTCTAAGAACAAATTAGAAAAATAGAAATTCATACAAGGCTACTACGCTTGCGTCTAACGCTCACGTCACACCAGAATGAAATTGTACCTCAGTATGGCGGAAAAAGCACGAGTGTATATACGTGTGGACTCCCTATATGAAAACCTAAATAAACCAAATAAGAAAATAGTTTTCATATAGGGCTACTATTCTTGTGTCTAACACTCACGTCACACCATAATGGTATTTTACCTCATTATGACGGATCAAACACGTATGGCTAGCTAGCATTTATATATACATACTATCATCATAAACATCCAATAAACATATCCACCGAAAATCTCATTTTCGGGATCTCTCCAAAGGAGGAAAATTGCCAAATATCCGAGAAATAAATAAATCTCAGGAAAAGAAATAAATGATCAACAGATAATTCATCGCATGCTTTTCACTTAAAATAAAGGTCCACTCACAAATTAGGCCTAAGCCTGATGACACTCCGAGGCTTCCTCTGCTCAGGCCTCCTCTCGTCCTGTTCCAAATATATAATTAATTTCCCACCAAAAATCTAATAATTAAACAAAATAGGCAAAATTAAACGTGAGCCTCCCACACACTCATCATTGCCCAAATTTGCCATTCTTAACTCAATACGGCTCAAACTTCGCCGAACATACCGGCAGCCGTAAAAAAAACTTCCCACAGAATACGACTTAAATCATACGGCCGGATTCTACATTAATTAACCGCCAAAAATACCAAACCTCGGAAATTCACAAACTTATCCAAAACTCATCCAAAAATTCTATAACTCACTTCAATAAACTCCCCTTAATATTCCAAATCTAAAAACATTAAAATCTCCCAAACAGCTCTGGCGGCGGCCGGAAACCGATTCCGGCGACCTCCAATTTCTACCAAATTTTAACAGAATAATCCTCTTATCAAGCACAACAACTTTCCTAACTAACACTTAGTCCAATTCTAAGGCTAACTAGGGTAATCGACTAAAAACATCCAAAAATCCCTAGAACTTCAATTATACATTTCTCCATAACCACAACGAGATAGACTTATTCCTTTTGAGGGGATACTCACCTTGATGAGAGCTACAAAATGAGCTAAGAATTGTGAGTTTTGGTGGCCGGAAATGGGATTTCCGGCGAAATGCTTCCCGGCGTCTTCGGCGGGTTTTCTCCTCTTCCGGCGGGTTAGAGGCTCGGGGGCTAGGCTGGGGAGGGAGAGGAGGAGATGGGGGTCCGAATTGGGCTGGAGCAGCGACCGGACGCTGGCCGGACGGCGGTAGCTAGTGGCTGGGAGCTTCCGGCGGAGAGGGGCTCGGGGAGCTCGGGGAAAAGAGGGAAGGGAGAAAGAGAGAGAGTGAAGGAGGATATGGGCTGCTCACACCCGGTCCATAACCCTTAAACCCAACAAATTTTACCCACTAAAAAAAATACCTCTTTTTACCACCTCAAAATTCACTCTTTTAGATAATAACTTTTTCATGCTAACTCCGATTTTAACACATAGCATGTCTACGAACTCGTATTAACGTCCTCTACAACTTTCATGAAGAAAGTTTCTCCAAATTTTAAACGGAAAAGAAAGTCAACTTTAGGGTCCTTAGGTAGTAAACGGTTATTCAACACGGTAAAAGACTAAAATAATACCAAACTAAATAACCGTAAAATAACTTAAGAACCGGGGTGTGACAACCACAATTGAGCGCCTTGGCTCTAGTCTTATGTCTTTCTAGTATCTTATGTGTAACTAGTTTTATCCTCCAAGATCTAGCAAACTGTGTGAGCTAACTGCAGCTAGATAGATACATAGGGCTTGGAGTACCACAATTGAGAGCCTTGGCTCTAGTCTTATGTCTTTTTTGGTATATTGTGTATAACTAGTTTTATCCTTTACTAAGCTTACGAATAAGTGAGCTAAATGTTTAATGTAATGACACTGTGATCCTTGTGGTCATTGTTCTCTCACCATTATGGCTTTCGATTATATATATGATGATTACTTTCAAAAAATTAAATCAAATTAAATCAGACTTCCCTCATGTCTTGCTTTAGTTGCTACTACACTTGCTGGAATGTTGCTGCTACTACCAATTTGAATGTAGCTGCTAATGTAGTTGCTGGAATGTTGCTACTACTATCGATTGGAATGTTGTTGCAACTGCCCGATTGGAATGTTGCTACTACTGTCAATTTTGAAGCTGCTACTATTGATAGAAAAATTCATGACGTCTACTATTTATAGGGAAATCCATTTGAGATTCTTCCACTTGGGAGGAGCATCGAAGAAATACATGGGAGCACAAAAAATGCACAAGTGCATTTAATGGAAGAGTATAGTGGATTTCATGAATAGTTGTTGTATTACCCTATTATTCATAGATATCACTGCTACTATCAAATACTCCAAGTTCAAAACTTTCAGAAATTCAATTTTCTTCGACCTCGTTGTGGGGGGAGAGAGAGAGAGAGAGAGAGAGAGAGAGAGAGAGAGAGAGAGAGAGAGAGAGAGAGAGAGAGAGAGAGAGAGAGAGTAGTAGTAAGTA
>NW_004443414.1:28148-39566 GCF_000184155.1 Fragaria vesca subsp. vesca
GTACGTAGACTTTGATCAAAAAGGAGAAAATCAAAAACAAAATTGAGTCGGTAAGAAATAGAAAACTGAAGGACGACTTTCCCTGTAGATTACAACAATTCCCTGAATGCAAAACATCTTTAGATCTGTTGCAGAGAACGGAGGCATTGGTCTGTGGCGTCATCGTCAAGTGTCTGGTGTCGTCGTTAAGCATCTGACATCGTCGTCGAGTGTCGAGCGTCATCAAGCGTAAGGCTTCATCGGCAAAGAGTAATATTGTGATCATACAACACTGTTTTGGAATTATTGTGACCAAACTGTAGCCCCTGATTTTGCAATGGTGAGAAAGATATCGGCGATTTAGGGATCTAAAATTGTGTGTGAGAGAGAAGTTTTTTTTTTCTGTCAATGACAGTGTTGTAGTTATTTCATAAAACATGGTTTTTCAGTCATTTTACCTTAAACGACATAAAAGGGGTTGATGCTAATCATTTTGGGTTTGGGCTTCTGTCCTTATTTGTTTAAATATTTTAGAAGGTAGGTTTTGTGTATTAAGCAACTATTAGAGGTTATAGTATGTCATTTATCTAAAAAAAAAAATACTAATATTAAAAATAGGGGGCGGATCCGTGACATACAAGATTATAATTAAAATTATAACCAGAGTATCATCCATTAGATATAATAACAACCAACGGTTGGGATTAGTCATAAAACTAAATCTTTTTTCTTTTCTTTGATTCAATTTATGAAATCTATCTAAATAAAAATTGATGATTACTATTCTCCATTTGGAATATAATTAAGTGGAAATAATTTGTTTCCTATTAAAACACATTTACTAAAGAGGAAAGAAAACAAATTAAGTCACAAATATCACGTTAGAAAATTGACTGTAGTCGAACGTGTCATCTAGTGCACCTTAGACATACTTATTTCAACTTCTTGTTGTTGTTGTTGTTTTTTTGTTTTGTTTTTGTTTTTTTATCAAAAGCTTATTGTTGTTCATAGTACAAGATGATATGAGTACTTTTATACATAATCTGATCATAAGTTTTCAAATGTGTTATGGCATACATTACCTGATAATTTTTTTTTTGGAAGAAGAGGTAGATGATGATGGTACTCTTTAATAAATGAGTTTCATCTGATATTTATTTTTTTCCCTTTTTTATCTAGTAAATGAGTTTCAATAGGAAACCATTAACTTCTTGTTAATTGTATTCTAAAATGAGAGTAGGTAATCATCAATTTTTATTATGTTTTTAATTGATAGATTTACTTAATTGAATTAAATAAAAAAGAAAAAAAAATTTAATTTTATGACTAATCTCAACTGTTTGTTGTAATAGATTTAATGGTTGATATTCTGGTTGTATGTTATAGATCCGCCCCCCTCAAAATGAAAGAGCTTTTGATAGTGGGTTTTAAGACCGGGCCTGACACGCTTTAATAGACTTGTAGTGGGTCAGGCTGAGAGCAGGACCGAGATGGGCTTTTCTATGGATCGGGCCAGGTTTTGGCCCACTAGGCCCACAGGCTTTTAGGCCAGGCCCGCAGGCCCAATGATTACACCTGATCCAAATCCACCTATCCAAAGGCCATAAGGTAAACTATCCAAACGCACAGGTGTCACAGAAACAGAGACCACTTCCGAGATAAATTAGAACTTTCGACAGCCCATTAGATAAAAGATAAACCAGAGTTGGTGTCATTGAACTGTTCAAGACACGATTTAGTTTCCTACTACAGTTCTCATAACTAGGTAAATTAGGGTAATTGGTCAGAACTCAGAAGTCCGAGAAGGATCAATGGGCATCACCAACACTAGCAACAGATTCCGAACTATATCACGGTCCTAGCGGAAAAAAAGCCTAGAGCAGAAAACAGTTACCAACCACCACCCCCACCTCCACTCTGCGAGCCCCATCCTGAAGTTCCATCGCTTGAACCCTTCTTTTTTGAGTCAGAACCCCATCCTGAATGCTCATTATCAGGGGCAGCATCATTTGCACCCCCACCCCATCCTCCTGTGCCACCACCACTTTCTTTACCCCAACCACTTGCACCACCACCAGCCCAGCCACTGCCGCCTCCACTGCTACTTCCATCTGTACCCCAGACACCTGGGAAAGCTTCCCTGCCAGGTGAGTTTTGAACCTTTGCACCTGGAAAGTTGCCCAAGCCATCATTGCCATCCTTCGCATCTGAACCCCATGTATCATTATATGTTACTCGACCACGACCACGCCCCCCATATGGTCTAGGTAGGCCACTTGGATGTCCATCTCGACCGCCACCATTTCTGTAATCATTTCTACCTGTAAAACCAAACATAAAGACTTCAGTGACAACTTATTTCCTTAAGCTTTCACACTGAGGACAATAATCATAGAGACTAACATGCTACTACACAAGCAAATAAATTAACAGGGTTGCACCAATAGAGACAAGATAGAAATTTTATTTAATAAAGATAAAAGAGAAATTAAGTGTAAACAAGACCATCCATAAAAGGCAGAGAAGAAATGCAAGGAAATCTTAGCTAATAGTTTGCATGTCTGCACAGATTAATAATAACCATTTTTATCAAGAAATAAAGATTTAGTTGACCAAATTGTTAAAAAAGAAATTCTACACCAAATATATCCGTTTACTCCAGTTCTGCTTGAAGAACACATAGCCCAAAATTTACAGCCTACAGGCTAAAGCGAGTGGAAAATATGGTAGTCCCTTGTTCATTTAATTGCATATATTTCAATTGTAAACTATACCTGTTCGGGAACTAGGTGTAGAAGACCTATCCCTGTCAAATGACTGGCCACTCCAACCACCCTCATTGTTTATACCACCCCATCCACTGCCTGCGGATGCACCTGAAGAACCCGCAGTTGCAGGGCTTCGCATAGGCACCATAGCAGCAACTGACCTTATAGATTGTCCGGACTCATGTTGAGGCTCATCAATGTATTTCTGGAAGTAAGCTACAAGCCGATCAATGCTATCAAACATCTTTTTTCTGAACTTGAACCCCTTCGGATACAGCCCAACATACTCATGGTGTGGATTTGTACTCCGTATATAGGTCAGAATGAAAGTCCCTGGATGCTCATGTGATATCCCGAAACAATAAACAATCCTCATAGGAAACTCCAATTTTTCAATCTTCAAAAGTTCATCAACTTCAGCTTTCGTGCCCCGTCGGAATTTGCGATAATTTAGCATTGCTTTCAAGTGAGACACCAGGGGATCAACGTAACGATCCATTACCTGCATTTATGTTTGCCAACAAGCATGTCAGTCTTCTGTGCCACCAAACTTCTATACCTCAATATCAAGATGCAGAAATGCTATCATGAGGTAATATCCAAGTATAACAAGCATATTCTAAGAATAGATAGACAACATAAACTGTCCTCAGAAATTAACTCGTTTGTGTGCATGTGTGTGAAAATAAGTTGGTGTCATCTTTCACTAAAACTAAATGTTACATGCTTTCCCTTAATTCTATCCATCCACGATAATAGCACTATCATAACATACATAGGCCAGTTACATTGGTACAGACTGACAATTTGTCAGTACAAAGGACCGACAGTTAAGACTGATCGGTAAAGCTGAAAAGTAAGACGTCTAATACAGTATTATTTCCAACAGACTACTTTTAAAATACTGACCTCATCCAAATCCTCAAAAGTGTCCTCTCCTATTTTCAGGGTCTTTCCAATACGGAGTAAGCTGGTGATATCCTTGTGTTCCTTTCCACCTTCAACTACATCTTTGTGAGCATAAACTCCATCATAAACTTTGAGGGTTAAGGTCAAATATGAAGGCCCACGAGAACTAGGACGAATAATACTTTCCCCAGGATCTTTATCAGATAAGAACTGTAAAACAAGTAGACGACAATATTTATAAGATGGTTTGGAATAACATTTGTGCATATATAGACTAAACAGTCCTTTTGACAAGGATGTCTTGATATTAAGAAAAGTACAGACCAGTAAAGGCCCACATAGATATAGTCCAATTATCAACATCACAAACATAGACAGCAGCATACCTTCATTGCTTCATCAGCCGTAATATTCTGGAATCGAGGATGAACAATCATCCTAGGCTTGAAATGTTTTTTCGCCAGCTCCTTCTCCTTACGAGCTTTTTCTTGCTCAGTCTGTAGACTTCTCCTGCCTTCATGGAAATAGGTATCGAGATTCTTAATATATTGATCGCGGTTATGTCTCATTTCACTCTCTCTACAAACTAGGAACACCAGATACCTATTCTTTTGAATAGATTTGATCTTGCAAGTGAGAATGTCACCCTCATTCAGTCTCTCAGATAAGTCAGAAATGTCCCTCGAATCATCTGAAAAATCTTCTTTCGTAAGCATACCAGTCAGTCCAGATTCAAGTGCACAAATCGCTTTTTGAGCTTGCACCCTTCGAACCGTCGCCTGTACAATTCTTCCTTCAGCAAGGGTATCTTCAGTTTCACCTGAAATCATATAGAATTCTTCATCTTGACTTAGTTCTTCATATTTCTTACGCCAATCCTGAAAACCCTGTATCAATTCTCTTTTGATGTCATAAAATGTTTGTATCTTATTCTCACGCTCTTTGCTTTTGGCATATGCTTCGACATCAAGACTTTTTAGATAAGCAGGTCGATCCCTAACATGTTCTATAGCCATCTCCATAGCATCCTCGTCATCATTGCCACCATCAACTTCAAAAACATCTTTGGCTAATTCTTGTGCAAGAATATAGGATTCTGGATGAATTCTTGTATCATCCAACAGATCGATAAATTGGCTGCTGCTAGCAGCCAACCCACTGCGCCGAACACGCAAGAATCCAACTGCATTAACGAACACCTTTTTACTTAACCCATGTGCTGTCAAAAAGTCCTTCCGAGTAAATATTGCACCAGATCTTACCAATGATCGCTGCAAAAATGCTGCCTTTCTAGGTCCAAGCCCAGAAATGAATTGCAAAGGTGCAAATAACCATTCATGGCTTATAGACAAATTTATGTCGAGGCCTACCTGGTTTGTAACATCTACCATCACCTGTTCAATCATTGAATACTTCTCATCCTGGGTGAGAAAGTTCTCCATAGGATTGAGTTTCCAAGATAAGATTTCTCTTCCTGGTCCACATAGAGTGGCAACCATTGCCAAAGGATTTTGAAGATAACGCCCAAGAGCCACAGCACGCTTCACAATGCCTGATAAACACAACATATAATCAATGAGCCATTCAATATGAAGACATGAGATTTCTAAGATAGGGAATATCAATACCTGATTGTGCAGGTAGCTGATCAGATGAAATGCGAGAATTTTCAAACAGGCGAGCCAAAGATTCATCCCCATAGACAATGGTTAGACCATCCATATCATGTCCAACATCTCTAGGATTCTCCTCCACCATCTTAAAAATTATCTGATAATTGCAAAAAGCAAAGAAATAAGCATCACGTGTGCAAATTCACATAAAATAAGGACATTAAAAAGCCGTCATCATCTCATTTCCTAATACACTATCTTCTTCTACCGGAAAGAGTTCTATTAACAAGAAAAACAACAGAAATGATGAACAAGGCTTCCATTTCAATTTCCAAAAAAAAAATCACCAATACCTCCCACCCCAAAAATAGAAAATAAAATAAAACTACACAGCTACAAAAATCAATTATATATCCCACTACATTGGAACAGTAACCACAAATCAATCACCAGCATGATAACTTTAGTTACACTCACCTCGTAAATATCCTCTTTAAGGCGAACACAAGACAAATTAGCAGCTCCAAGAACAGCCACATGTGGTTGGTGTTCAGTCATGAACTTCAATACACGTTCTTGATCATTCTTCTTCCGTTGCTGATCATTAACGTTCTGGGAGCGTAAGGTGAGAGACCCCGTGTAAAGCACATCTAGCACCTCCCCCGATGAATCTAACATAACAAAAGTGGTTGCTGGCTTCCCAGGGCCCCAACAGCAAGCCATGACTCGAGGTGCAGCTTCATCGTCTGTACTAATGTCATTCTCTTTCCGTTGATATGGTCCCACAGAGACTTTATTCCACAAAACCTTTCCATATTCCGTCAGTAACCAGCTTTTTGCCCTACTAGTCAACAAGGCTCTTGCCTCTTTCTCCATTGAAGGTAGAAGAAAACGGAAAAGAGCATCCTGCAATATCAACTTTCGCTGCTCATTCCACAGTTGTGCAGATTTACTAACACCATCACTAAGATAGTACTCATTAAAGTCACTCATCAACTTGTTTAATCTGTCTTCCGGTAGCTTAATAGTAACTTGAAGAAGCTTCTCCTCTTCAGCCTTCTGGATAAGCAGCCATTGTGCATCCTCAAATCTATTTAATGGCTTTCTTTGCAACCACTTCACCCCTGCAAACTGATGCGAAGCATCAATTGCAGCATTTCCGTCTGGTGTTGGGCTTGTGGACAACTCAACCATATCCAAGTAGTTGCTCCGAACATACTTACGGACACACGGCTCACAGCTTATCTCAACAGCAGCCTGAAACATGTCATGAAAGACCATCACTCAACACTGTACAAGAGGTTGCGAACTTATGATAAGGCAATCTACAAACAGAATATACTGAACTCAAAACTATTAAAACATACCATATGCCTGGCTCCTTTGAGTACTTCTTGGGGCGTCTCAAACATTGCACACGTGAAGTTTGAAGACAATTCCTCGGGAGTCTCTTTCGCATCCTCCAGCTCATCCATTCTCTAACATCATGTTAAATAAGAACCTTATGTCTTTTGTAATGAAAAACATATGAATGTGTAACAAAGATAACAAACTTACCATTTCCTCTAGTGATAACTGCAAACCAAACTGTTCAGAGGTGTAACCAAACTTGCTGGCAACCTCCCACAAGCCAGCCTTACTGCAGGTACTATAAAGTGACTTCCTCTTAGGCCTCTTATATTGGCCCTCATCCACACCTATCTCACCAGCAGGGAAATGTAGGTTAAATTTGGTGTCCACATCATCAACTTCTCTCTCTGATTCTGCAGCCTTTAGTGACTTCATAATTGATTCAAAAAGTTGCTGATTTAAAGTTAGTCTGGTCTCATCATATATGCGTCGAGATTCTTCATCAAACCGCTTTTCATAGTAAGATTGCAGTGCACTTTTCCGCTTCTGAAGCAGCAGCCATTTTCTGTGCAAGTCCTGAATTGACCAAAGTACCTAGACAAAAAAGAGTAAGCTTTTCAATATTTTTCTTGTTCATACTGAAAATGCATGCCATCTTAATGACATGTACCTTGTGCCACTTTAGTGTGGATGCTTTCTCATTTTGATCATCCATGTCAATGTGTTCCGGATCTTTCAATATACTCGGGCATTCCTCCTTCCGATACATTGCAATAAAAGGAACCTGATAATAGAGAATGACAGGTTAATTAACTAAATATCAGATAAACTAGAATGTATACTGACATAAACAAGAATACTAACATCCAACTTCTGCACATGGTGCAAGTTCAAGAATCCGATGATGTCGTCCCTGCTTATAAAATTCCCCAGGCCTGTCTTGCCAAAAAAAGGAACTGTACCACTTGCAAATTGATTGAATATCCAGGTACTCTCATCATCTATGCTCTTTTCATCAAGAGGAAGAAAACCACTGCTTTCTTCATATACCTACAAACAGAATATAAAAAAAAGGTCATTAAAAATGAAATCTTGAATTACAGGATATTATTCATAGGAAAATAAATGGACCTGAATTCTTTCTGGGACATCAATCTCTCGAATCTGGTCATCCTTCATTGTCATATACTTTTCCGAAAGAACAATCGGTTCAAATTCATCCTCAAGCTTTTTTTCCTTCCATTCACTCAAATCCAAACCTTGCTGACGTTGCCGAATAAAAACATCAACATCACCGAATATATCATGGGCTTCCTGCAGAGCAGATGAAGATACCCCTGCTGCCTGCCTAGATTTCTTTTTCTTAAGCTTCTTCTGTCTAGCCAAGGGGGAAAAAGAAGGCCTTGATTAATCACCTATGAGAAATTGAAGTTCAAAACATGACCTGGTCAAATTTCACAGATAGGCATGCACACGGTGTACAACATACCTAACAGGAACACCAGCCTCATCAAACTCTTCATCAACTATAAAGTCTGCCATTTCGTCTTCTCCATCATCTTCCGCTTCAGCTGGTTCCTCCTCTTCAGCAATGTCCTCAAGTGGAGGACCTACAATGTCAAATAGAATGACCAGTCAAGAATAAACCAGATTTAAATATTGTTCAAAGGACAAGTCAAGTTCTACATATATCTAGATGGATATACCTTCCTCATCACCAAATAATGAGAACTTAAGCTTCTCCTCTGCAGTTCTTCCCCCTTTACCAGTACCATGAAACTCCTCCTCATCAGATAATCCGCCAACATCCCCCTGAGCATGCCTCTGAGCTTTTTTCAGCCGCTTAAATTGTCCCTGATAGTTTGGCCAAATAAATACAGAGAAAACCCTTCCAAACTTCAGTATGCAGACAAACACACACAGATACATATACACAAAAGCATTTATAACTCAACAGAAACTGGAATGGATATGGGCAGTGTTCACAACCTTTCTGCGAGGGGCTATCACATTATTGTCCTCCAGGAGCTCATAGTCATCTTCATCAAGAACATATTCCTCTCTGAAAAAAAAACAAAAACAAAAACAAAACAAAAAAAGGCAAAAGGGAAATATAAGGAACAGTATGACTCTAACATCTAAATCTTAAATCAAAAAGAGCCCAGGGAAGAGATAATTTACTTCTTCTTTCTTTTCTTCTTCTTCTGCCTCTCCTCATCACTGTCCGCCTTCTCTTCTTCCTCCTGCTCATCCTCTTCATCAACATCGTCTACGATAAAATCGTCCTTCTCATATTCATCTGGCCCTTCTGCAAAACCCATAGTCAAAAAATAACAATCTTAGCCAGAATTCCAGAACCCAAAATTGTTCGTTAAAGTAATGAAACCCTAACCCTATATGCATTCTTAAACCCTAAAAAGACAAAACAAATTTTATCAATCTGAAGGGAAGCAAACAAAGGCGAGGGGGCGTACCGTCTTCTTCATCTTCATCTTCGTCGGCGCCGTCACGGTCGACTGTGTCCCCGTCGATCGGTTCCCTATCGTCCTCGTCGAGCTCGACCTCATCTGAAGACAAAACATCACAAGTGTAACGCAAGCAAAGAGAAGCAGAGAGAGAGAGAAAGCGGGATTACCCTCGTCGTCGGAGATGACAGCTTTGCCCATGGTTTGGTGGCGGAGGAGATTTTAGGGCAACTGAGATCGAAAGCGAGAGAGACAAAGTGGGTGCCTCTCAAGACGGATGAGACTGATATTTCATTCCACCTCCATTTCGACGAACTTATTTATACGGTATTTTTTTTCTTTTCTTTTCTTTTCTTTTTGGAAAATCAGGGGAACAGATAACCGCCTTGACCAAGTTAAATTAAATTAAAGAGAAAATATATGAGAAACAAGCATTAATATATTTATATAACGATTGAGTAAATTTCTATATTCTTAAAAAATAAATATTTTGTCAGAAATATCAACAAATAATTGAGTCTATAGATTTTTGAAAGAAGAACATTTCGACATTCTAAAAAATGAATAATTCGATAGAAATATCAACAAATGATGGAGTCTATGGAATTGGCTATGAAGAAACATTTGCACCCGTAACAAAAATCAACATTGTTTGAATCTTATTTTCACTTACAACAACTAAATATTGGTCTCTACAACAGTTTAATGTGAAAAATGTTTTCCTTAATATAAAATTGGATAAAGAAGTGTATATAAACATGCCGTCAGGAGTCAAAAATAGACCTTACGATACCGGCAAGGTTTGTAAGTTGAAGAAATCTTTGTACGGCTTAAAGCAGAGTCTCCTAGAGCTTGGGTTGGAATATTCTCTAAATCAATGAGGATTTTTTAGGTATAGATAGAGCAACTCAAATCACACTTTGTTTATCAAGCACAGTTAGGGTAATATTAGTGTTGTAATAGTGTATGTTGATGATATGATTGTTACAGGGGACGATTCAAATGAGACGAAGACCCTATAGTATCTTAATTTCAAAGAAATTTGAGATGAAGGATCTTGGGTAGTTGAAGTAATTTCTAGGAATTGAAGTTGCAAGGTCTAAGCTAGAAAGGAGTTGTTTTATCCTAACGTAACTTGACTTGTTTGCTAAGACCGGAATGCTTGATTGCAAGCCTGTTGAGACACCAATTGAGATGAACCACAACTTCGTCATCTATCTGAACCAAGTCCTTACTGATAATGGAAGGTACCAACGTCTAACAAGGAGACTTATTTATCTGTCACATACTAGACCTAATATTGTTTATGTTGTGAGTGTGATTGGTCAATTTATGCATTGTCCTAGTATGGATGCAGTTTATCGTATCTTGAAATACTTAAAGATGGCATCGGGAAAAGGGTTGTTGTTTGAGAAAATAGGTGAACCGGAAGTTGTTGGATACACAAATGCAAATTGGGTTGGTGATAAGACTAACTGAAGGTCTACATTTGGGTATTTTACATTTGTTGAAAGGAACCTTTTGCCTTGGCGTAGTAAGAAACAAAAAGTTATTGCTCCATCAAGTGCTGAAACAGAATTTCGAGGAATGGCACATGGAGTCTATGAGATGTTATGGATTCGTAATATGTTGAAAGAATTGGGTATTAAACCTAAGCAATCTATGCACTTGCATTATGATAGCACGTTTGCTATTAAAATTGCTTATAATCATGTTCAACATGACCGAACCAAACATGTGGAGGTATATCGACATTTCATTAAGGAAAACTTGGACATCATATGTTCATTTAGTGAATAGATTGAAAGTTGGACTGCAACTTATAGCCTTATATAGATTAGGATAAAAAAAGTGTTATGTACTTGTCACACCCCGAACCTGGTGTCGATAGTTTCCAAGCACCTAACACTGAATCTGAGGCGTGTGCGAGAAAAGTAAAAGAAAAAAAAACAAATTCAAATATTTTTCCAGAAATTGTTAAAATAAAGAAAATAAAACGTTTATAAATAACAAAACCAATTACAAAAACAAAATAAAGGTCTTGCGGTTTGACTCACTTCTAATCTTCAGTAATCCTTCTAGAAATACGTGTCGTCGTACGTACACTACCAGGACAAGCACTTTAGCCGACGAAAATTTTTCGTCGGCCTGTCAGCTTAATTCGTCGGCTAAGATCTTAGCCGACGACCTTTCGTCGGCTAAGATTTCGTCGGGAAAAGCTCGTCTGTGGTGACTTTAGCCGACGACACACGTATAAGTCGTCGGCTATAGTCCAGACTTTAGCCGACGACATTATTTCGTCGGCTAAAGTCTGGACTATAGTTATCTGCCAAA
>NW_004443414.1:47366-53742 GCF_000184155.1 Fragaria vesca subsp. vesca
TCGGCTAAAAGTCTTTCTTCTGGTAGTGGTACCTGAACAAGAATCTATAGGGGTGAGCTTACACTCAATAGGACCAGACCTCTTAAGTTATACTTAATTACGTCACACAATCAAGTTATCACATATTAAACAATACTTTATATAAATAACTAAACAAGAATCTATAGGGGTGAGCTTATGCTCAGTAGGGCTAGACCTCTTTAAGTTATACTTAACTACGTCACACAATCAAATTATCACATATTAAACAATACTTTATATAAATAACAATTCAATGCATATAATCTAATGAACTTCCTCCACTCAATTACTGGCTGATTAGTCCATACATCAAAGACATATGAACCTACACGTCTCATACCGTGTAGATGTCTTGAATATACGACCAAACAATCAGTAATATCTCACCACATGTACCTCTTTTGTTAGTCATCTTGTTATACTCATGGCATTCCAAACCCAAAACCCGATTAGATCGTTTTATCGACGTCCGCTGTCGATGGGCCATGCATTCCCCTTATTTGTGCACGTGTGGGCTAATCATAGATCTTGGATGCCCCATGAGGAAACTCAACTACACAAAATGTATATGTTCTATCAATCTCATTCTCAATCTCCACAATCACCATTCTCACCTCTCATAATTCCTCACAATGCGTTATGGATGTCAATGAGTAGGGCTGGGCACGGGACGGGATGGGCCAGGATTTGATGAACGTCGTCCCGTCCCGAAAATAAGAACGGGATGGGAAGGCCTTTTTAAAAATCTATCTTGTACGTCCCGATCCCGAACGGGATCTGGATTGGGATCCCGAAAAATTAACCCTCAAACAAACAACAACTGAAAATATCCCCACCCTTCTCTTCTGTCTCACCTCACCACCTCACTTGTTTTAGCGCCTCTCTCTCTCTTTCTCTCTTTCTCTGCAACTTAATCGATCATCCATGGCCGACATCACCGACTCCGGTTCTCACCACCACCTCTCAGTCACCACTCCCCCCCAGATCTCCAAAGGTATGTAACTGTGATCCCCACTGACGTGCAGCTTCTGATGTAGCCAAATAGCGAGAAGCCACAGCAGGAACGAGTGATGAGTCCAACCTTCCAGACAAAAGAACACTGAATGGTACATCTGTCATGAGTCTCTTCAACATAGCCTACAAGATTGGGAAGAAGAATAATGTAAGGATATGCATGAAGCTAAATAGTGACAGACTGACGGTGGAATGAAGCACAGGGGCCATCGAAATCTCTCTTAAGAAACCACATATCTGATTATCACTCATAGTTTAGATGCTAAATTGATATTTATATATTTTTTCATTAGAAACCATTACTATGAGGCAATAGTTAAATACTTAAACTGCTACACTATCTCAAGGTGGGCAGATAGAAAGGATGTGCTTTATGCAAGTTTTCAATGGGTATAACAGGCATAAAGTAGGAGGAGGGAAAAGAAAAAGGTAGGAATAGATCTCCAAAGGTATTTCCCCTTCCATTCCCTCCTCCCTCTTCCCCTCCTCCCCTCCTCAATCCTTTCCGTGAATTCCAACATGAGATGAGCCTTTATCCGGCATGCTCCCATCTTTGCCTGAGTCAGCCCATTTGTCACGCAAACCTTCTGCCTCCTTGTTATCAGGACCCCAACGCGAGTTCCATTTGCTCTCCCATCATTGCTCATAGTTGGACTCCTTGTTACTTGAGTCAGTCCACCTTTCTGATGGTGCACGACGTGGGGGGAGTGGAGGCGTTATGTTTGAGAGTGAGATCAAATTTTCTTTTGTGTTTAGGTTTTACTGTTTTAGACCAAATTGAGTGTGGTTGAGTGCATTGTAACATCATGTAACCTAAAAACTCAAATATAAAATGATTAAAATTAGGTATTTTAATATTACGGGACGGGATGGGATTTTTCGGGATAGTCCCGACGATCCCGTCCAGTCCCGTTTCAACATTACCATAACGGGACGGGACGGGACGAGATTGTCATTTTCAAAACCTATCCCGTCCCATCCAGCCAACTTTCCCATCCCGCCAACTTTCGGGACAGGACCGGTACGGGAACGAGATTCCTGTACTAAGTGCCTAGCCCTATCAATGAGTAACGACACTTGCATTACAATATTTAACACATGCTTTTAATGAAAAGCAATAACATCAATTTCATATAAATAAACGATTACACATGCTTTATTGAAAACAATAACAATCAACAATTAACCAATCAATGCCACACAAAACACCCATTTCAATTATAATCTAATTATCAATTTAAGAAAGATTCCCTGAGAAAGACCCTACCTGGAATCCAAGCGTTGACGCTAATTAAAACTAGTAACACCGCGACACGTTTTCTGGAATCTTTATCCTTCTGCTTCTGGAATCCTACGACTTGCATTCGATCCTCGTACTGAATCCTCTTTCCGAGAAAGTAGGCGAATCTCTTCAAGTCAATACGATCAAGTCCTTGAAATTGATAAGGACACCCATCCAACTACAAATTCACTATGGACACCCAAAAATATCTCCACCAATTTTCTCTGCACCATTAGTTGCTAATGTCGTCATATCTCAATTGCACTCTAAATACCAGTCCAAGTTCTTTTCACTAAACTTCCTTTATCCCTTAGCTTCTGGAACTGAAATGACACGATTAATACCAACATCACAATTGTGAACTCAAGAACATAAAACATCTATGTTGTTCTTCCTTCACTACAAACAACAAAGGACCAGCTCTTGCCTTCCATCCCAAATCCAATCTTCTCTATAATTCAAGAACTTCAAATCAATAATTCAAACCAATAACTAACCAAAGCCAGAAAGCAATTCCAATAACCACCAGCGCCGTCGTACACAACGGCCAGCCACGGTGGTCATCCCCTGCCAAAACCCAAACTCTCTTCAAAACTCCACCGATTTCGAATTTAAGCATATGCAATCACTCACACCAATTCAACACATTAACAAAGCCGAAAAATCAATTCCTTCAACCCCCATCGTTGTTGTGAATAGTGGCACACACAGCGGTCCTCCACTGCCTAAAACCAATTTCATCATCTCTCAACCAAACTCAAATTCAAGCATATAAACAGGTAGAACTCAACAAATGGACCAAGTTTCATACCTTGATCGATACCAAACGTCTCCGGAAAACTCAAACCACTCCTCTACATTGATTCTTACTCATCACTGCTCATCTCGACATATTGAAGCCACATGGAGGTTCTCCAGGTCAAGACGAAGCTACCACCACCAGCCATGCATGCCGCCGTGGCTGGAATCGGAAACCCGATCGGAGAGGCAGTCACCTTCTCTCCTCTGATTCTCTTTCAGCAGCGCTCCTCCATAAAATCTAACACAACAGAGATGTCGGGGACGACGAGGAGAAGCTTTGGCCATCGATGGGACGGCGAGAGATGGCCTGACGATGGAAGGGAGCGCTGAGCTCCGTCATAGCTCGAGACGTGGTCAGTCGGTCTGGGTTTTGATCTGACGATATCCAAACTGATCCATACATTTTTATTTATCATGCAATCAACGACCAAGATCTGGCGGTTTGATAAATCCAATGGCCCAGATCAACTCCCTTTAATTTCTATTTTTAATTAAATTTTAGATAATACCAACTTCCAAAAATCATTAAAAAGAGCTCCGATGTCCAAAAATACTTATGAAAAATCCTATGAACTCGTAACGACTTCTAGTTTAATCTTATGGGCTCGAAAGATAAATTTTGACATACCAAAAATTTGAATATTTTTCAAAAGCTACTAAGAATATAAAGAATAATCGAAATCGAAATAAAATAGCTCGAAAATAATTTCCCCTTTTAAAAATAGAAATCCGAATTTCTGAGATGTTATAGTACTCTTACACTTCAAATGATTTTTCAATTGAAGTGGATTATTAACATTTAATAAAGTTTTAGTTTTTTTCTTTTATTCTTAGTTTTGTTATATTTAAAGTTCAATTCATAGTCAAACAATATAAGTCCTTATAATTAGCAACAAAAATATGAAGTCTAATAGACAAACAAACGACATATGTCATCCTCCTCAACAACATAAAAGTAAAGTTAAACGAACTATCAAACGACATAAGTGCCTAATTAGACTGCATATTTATGTTGTTATTAGTTATTCATTCAGATGACATAAGGTCCAATAATTTTCCAGATTCGACAACATCAAACGACATTAAAATGTTATTATAAACCTCATCTTACCACAACAAGTGAAAGTTTTTGTTGTTGTAGATATTGTAGCTCGATAATTATATATAGTATAAAGTTGTATCACACAACATCTATTTCACAAATCCTTCATTTTTCTTCTTTCAATCGACATTTAAATGTTATTGGTCTTCTATCCAGACGACATAAAGTTCAAAACCCTTGCAACTTGTCAAATTTCAAACTTACACTCACATGGTAGTGGAAAACTGTCGTCTGATAGCCTATCAGATGGCAGGCCTTAGACGACATATATATGATTTTTCGTTAGACGACAATGCTCGTTGTTTTTGGTATAGTGACAAGAAAATCATTAGTTTCCTTTTTGTGTATAAGGAAGACCAATTAGCATGTTCTTACGAAAGAAGTGTCAATGGAAATGTTTGACAACTCGGTTGACAACTTGGGCATGATCGATATTTATGCACCAACTTGAGGGGGAGTGTAGAATATTCGTAAATATTTAATTTTTCTGTTTGTGTAGGTTAAATATTCTATACAGGTGTAGGAGATATATTAGCTTATTAGTACTACAATTGTATCCATCTATATATATATATATGTGTATATATATATAGAAGAATAATACAACAAACCATATCAGATTATTCTTTTCTACTCTTCATTTAGATTACTTTCGGGTCACCTAGCATGACTTCTTCTATCGATGCTCTTGTGGGCATGTCATGTTTGTAATTGTTATTTTTCTTATTGGTATAGAAAACTTATATATATACCAATGAGGGATCCCATTTTTTGTTTCTATTTCTTAGGGAGTATGATATTTGTACGAACTTCCCGTACTCACAAAATACACATCTCCACCGTTCAATTTGTTAGGTCGTATATGAGTAGATCACTTCCTATAAGTTTTCTAAAAGAATTTGGTTGGATCGTCAAGTACGTTCCAAAATTTTAGTATTTGTTTTTAATTTAAAGTTAGTAACGGTTACTAGGTTTGTTCATAAGTAGTTGAATTTATTATTTAATTACTTCAGTCATCCAAGTTACTATTAAAAAACTAATATCTAATAGGTAAATTAGTATAGCCCTACGAAATTAAAAAAAAAAAGGTAAAATACCCTCCATTGTAAAGGGTACGTTGTGTGTGTGTGTGTATATATATATATACAGCCAAGATCAGAAGAGGACGTCCGTGAGGGAGTTAAACTGCGGACGTTCATGTGTCAGCTAGCCATTGGTCGATAAAAACTTGTTAACAAATCAACTTAATTGCAGCTCAACATATGGGTCCCACCGTTTTCATCTTCTCCAATCTTCAGTTCTTTAGTGCTTTCCTGGGCGACATGTTCTTCATGGGTTGCCATGGACAATATAGAGAGCAACATCTTTGGGTATGTCTTTCAATATACATACCTCAAGTCCTCACCACTTCCCTTAATTATCATACTTTCCACCTTATAACATTCAATCAACCTAAGCCCAGAATTATCAAAACCCATACTCAAGGCCAGAATATTAATATGCCTATGAGCTCAACAACCATTGTAACAAGGTGAGTTGGTATTATTCTTCGACCCATTTCATCCTCCTCCTTCTCCGTATTGAAACTCGTTTCTGATTTGGGGTTCTTTTTCCTCTGTTTTTGATTTTTTGCGGGAAGATTCGGTGGTCCGTATAGACGCCGTCCAACTCCAGCGAAGCCAAGAAAAAAAATTGAGTTAGGAAGAGGAGAGGATGACGTGCACTAAACTTATCTCTTAACTATATTTGGTAGTTTGAAACTGGAGACTCATAGTTGGATTTTCAAAGCTGATTTCTGGGTATGTTTTTTAGATATGCTGAGATTTAATAATTTGATTACTTTATGAATAAAATCTATAAGAACAGAAAAGCTTCAATGATGTAAATTAAGCGATCAATGATGTAAAGGGGATGCATAATCAATCAAGCAAAAGTATGGGATAATTCTCATGTACTGGGTGTGAAATTGTTCAAGGCTGATAAGAATGAGGGAGTCTGATGAGAAGATGATGAACTAGTCATAGCTAGAGAAGAAAATGTGGGTAGGACCCGCACAATGGCTGGAAATTTAGTCGATTTGTATAACGTTTTTATGACCAATGGCTAGCTGACACGTGGACGTCCGCAGTTTAACTCTTCACGGACGTCCTCTTCTG
>NW_004443414.1:53762-58527 GCF_000184155.1 Fragaria vesca subsp. vesca
GAGGACGTACTATATATATATATATATATATATATATATATATAATACGAAACTGAAATTTTTGTACAACAATGCATAACTAGCTAGTTACTAGATGGCAAGGTTGCACGTTGCTAATAATATAGGAATTTGGTATCGTACAATATTTGGTGGCATGTTGCTACATGATATCAATGTGAGTGTCCTCAAGTGTGTTTGGATGAGGAAAATAATGATGGTATTTAATTGAAAGTGAGGATTTCATAATTCCTAAGAGCCAATTTCCTTGTTTAGTATTATCGTAAATTTCTCTGGAAAAGAAAACAAATAAATTTATTGTTTAAATTCCTCACTTAAATTTCCACCAAAATATGTCATTTGCAAATGAATTTGGCTTCTATACTTGGATTTATGCTGCTTGGATTTGCTTGAATGACTTCTAACCATTGAATTGAGTATAATCTAAGACCGTTATGTCATCATTACGGATCTGGCTTCTCTGCTTGGACTCATCTTAGACTGACACGTTGTACATGACCGATCTAATGGACAAAAATTAAAGAACTCCAAGACACAAATCTTACACACCACACACATCATATCAATCTCTCTTTTGTAGCTCCACTCAAGTCTGCTCCGATGGCGGTGGTGTTCGTATGACACCAGCAGAAGGGATCTGGGGTCACCGGAAAAGAGTCGAAATATAAGGACGACACCGATCCCAAATGGATCAGTTTTAGGTGTATGGTTGTCTCTTCAGCTTCTTGTTCCTGACCTCTATCACTCTCATTGGAATCAGTATTTGGTATTTGAGACTTAAAATTCAGATGGGGATTCAGTTTTGCTACTTGACCTTTTATACCAGATTAGTTTCGATTCCATATTTGGTTCGATGCTGAACTTGGGTGATCTGATTTGAGTTAAATGAAATCTAACTCAAAAAAGCCCAACCTGAAATCTATTGGTGAAGAGGCTAGAGAGGTGCCGCCGAATAAAGATAATTTTATCTCTGGTGACAACGAATATTGTAAATATTAATAATCAGACCTAAATTATCTAAAGTCATTAATCTTGTAAAATAATTTTTTTATGTAATTATGGTCCTTTTTAAGTAAATTACACTACTCATGACATCTTTAATTTCTACAAATACCACATTTAACGTATTTAGTGGTAATTACAGTGGTAAACCAAGTAATAATTACAACATTTACGACCCTCATTACAAGTTTTTGAACAATTCACGTATAACATAATTAAAAGGTCCTTAAAATTGTAATTTTTTAACACATGTCACAATATTACTGGATGACATGTTTACCTGTACAACAGGTTGTTCATTTTTATATATTATTTTAAAATAGTTGATGCATGCTATGCATCAACTCACCCTAGCCTTCCCCTAATTTCTATGCTCAAATAATCAAAGTAAACACTTATTTGTATTGCGTAAAACATTGTCAATTTTCGATACTCATATGTTTGTGTTTTCGGGTTACTAAAAGGATGAAAGGACTGCAGACACAAATGACACTCTTCCTGGTGGATATAGAGTCAAAAAAAGGGGATGGAGTATTCTACATGGCCTATGCCATGGGAAGAATGTGATGCAGCGGAAATATAACGTTGGAATCCACCAACGGCGACTTGAATCCATAAGTCTGGTTTTCTCGAATCCACGAGAGAATCTGAAATCCACCAGAGAATTGAGATAATCTCAAAGGTTTTTATTAATCAAAAGCTAACGACTACAATTGATAAAGGCTCCTTATATAGGAGCAAATAAACCCTAGGGTAACTAACATCAAAGCCTAAAAGCCCATGGATTAAAAGAAAACCAAATCCAAAACAAACTATTAAAAATAATTATTGAAAACAAGTAAATCTGCATTTTGAAGGCCTAAACAGACTCAGATGGCCTAAAAAGCCCATACATCGTGGCAAAGCAACGAGTTTGGTTCGTTGGGCCGTTTCGGTTCCAAAAAGGTATCATAATAGTTAATCGGACACCGAACGGCAAATCTGGAGCAAACCGGGTTTGGACTTGTTTCGATCAATCTGCTCTTCAATCTCTATCGCCATCTGTTCTATATCTACCCCGAGTTATTATCACCAGAAAGAGAATCATCCTCATGAAACTCATGCAGATCAGCAACATTAAAAGCATTTGAAATCCCCATAGAAGCAGGTAGATCAATAACATAAGCATTATCATTAATCTTCTTCAATACCTTGAATGGTCCATATTTCCTGGGTTTCAGCTTGTTATATGTGCCAACGGGATACCTCTCCTTCCTGAGGAAGATCATGACCGAATCCCCTTCCTTAAACACCTTCACACGTCTGTGCTTGTCGGCATCATTCTTATACTTGGCATTTGTCTCCTCCAACTTTGCCTTTATCTCTTCTTGAACTGTTTGAACTCTCTCTGCCATTTTAATTGCAGCATCACTACTCCCTGACCTCTTGGCAACTTTACCAAATCTACTACATGTCGCGGGGCAGAAGTGTAGACCATAGAGAAAGGTGATTTACCAATGGCACTATGGATAGAACTGTTGTAAGCAAATTCTACCTGAGGTAAAGCAAGATCCCACTGCTTCGGCTTATCACCACAAACGCTCCTGATCATATTTCCCAAACTCCTATTGGTAACTTCAGTTTGCCCATCTGTTTGGGGGTGAGCTGTAGTACTTCTCTTCAAAGTTGTCCCAAACTGCTTCCACAATGTTAACCAAAAATGGCTCAAAAACTTTGTATCACGATCAAAAGTGATGGACTTAGGCACCCCATGCAAACGAACAACCTCCCTGAAAACAGTTTGGCTATATTCGCAGCATCTGCAGTTTTCTTGCAAGGAATGAAGTGACTCATCTTTGAAAATCTATCTACCACCACAAACACAGAATCCACTCCTCTTTGAGTCCGAGGTAAACCCAATACAAAATCCATAGAAACAACCTGCCAAATATCATTAGTGATGGACTTAGGCACCCATGCAAACGAACAACCTCCTTGAAAAACAGTTTGGCTATATTCGTAGCATCTGCAGTTTTCTTGCAAGGAATGAAGTGACTCATCTTTGAAAATCTATCCACCACCACAAACACAGAATCCACTCCTCTTTGGGTCCGAGGTAAACCCAATACAAAATCAATAGAAACATCCTGCCAAATATCATCAGGAATAGGTAAAGGCATGTAAAGACCAGTATTCTGGGACTGACCCTTGGATACCTGATAAACATAGCACTTTTTGACAATATTGTTGACGTCTCGCTTTAGCTGAGGCCAGTAATGACGCTCCTCCAAGCTTGCAGTTGTCTTGTCTTTCCCAAAGTGACCGCTTAATCCTCCTCCATGCAAATCACGAATCAGCTTCTCTTTCAGAGAAGATCTGGGCACACATAACTGATTGCCACGAAACAAATAACCTTCATGGATAAGGAAACCAGCAACTGGTTGTTTCTTGCTCACACACTGCTCCCAAACCTGCTTGAAATCATCATCTGCCTCATATAATTCTTTCAAAAAGTCAAAACCAGTTACCTCTTGGGACAAAGTAACCAACAAACTAGCTCGCCTGCTTAATGCATCTGCCACCTTGTTGAGTGTTCCAGATTTATGCTTGATCACAAAAGGAAATTTTTGCAAGAACGTCACCCACCTGATAAAGGCTCCTTATATAGGAGCAAATAAACCCTAGGGCAACTAACATCAAAGCCTAAAAGCCCATGGATTAAAAGAAAACCAAATCCAAAACAAACTATTAAAAATTGTCACATCCCGACCCTTATATTTTTACCTTATTTACTAGCTTGATTATAATAAGAATTTTACCGTCTCGATCATTGAGTTAATAGCTTAATTGGTCCCTAGAGGGGTTTCAGGGTCAATTTTAGTTCTGAGGATTATTTGTGGGAGAAAATATGACGACGGTAAAAATGGTAAATTTTTGCTAGTAAAAGGTAATTTTTATTGGGGTATTATTTTTGGGGTGTAAATTTTAGAGTGGGTTTTGGTATATAAGGTTGTTGGACCGGGTGTAGAGGCCCATCTTTTCTTTTCTCTTTTTCCTCTCTTTTCTCCTCCCGGTTCTCTCTCTCCCGAGCCCCTCCCGCTGTCCGGTTTTCCGACCGCCAGACCGCCGCCGTCCGGCTGCCCCAGACCGCCGCACCGGTCCCAATCGATCGGTCTTCAACCCAGCAACCTTCTTGGACCGGTGACAGCTTCCCTAGCGCCGCCGTGAGGGTGATATCTGGCCCGAGAGGTCCGACTGTGTTAGGGTTCACGTCGCCGGAACTCTCTCCTCCGGCCACCAATCCGGGCAAGCTTGGTATGGTTTTGTAGCCCTCCAACCCAGCAGCCTTGCCCTAAAAGGACTCACTCCCTCTTGAGCTAGGTAAGGAGAAATTTGAGGTGGAAGTTTTATGGCGTTTTTGATGTTTTTAGTCGATTTCCCTAGTTAGGCTTGGAATTGGTGTTTGTGCTAGTTATGAAAGTTGTAGAGCTTGATGAGAGGATTATTCTGTCAAAATTTCATAGGTTTTGGAGGTCGCCGGAATTGGCCTCCGGCCGCCGCTGCCGGCGGCGCCACCGCCGGTTAGGAGATTTTTAGGGTTTTAAGTGTGGAATATTAAGAGGAGTATATTGATGTGATTTATGGAATTTTTGAATGAGATTTGGATAGGTTTGTGAATTTCTGAAGTTTGGTATTTTTGGCGGTTAATTAATGTAGAATCCGGCCGTAGGATTTAAGTCGTATTTTGGAGAGGTTGTATTTACGA
>NW_004443414.1:58547-60195 GCF_000184155.1 Fragaria vesca subsp. vesca
ATTCGGCCTAGCATGTCTCCATGGGTGCTCCAGTGTTGTTTGTTAAGAAGAAAGATGGCACCATGAGACTATGCATTGATTATAGGAAGTTGAATCAGGTCACAGTGAAGAATAAATATCCGTTGCCTCGGATCGATGATTTATTTGATCAGTTGAGGGGTGCCTCTGTTTTCTCCAAGATTGATTTGAGATCGGGGTATCATCAGTTGCGGATCCGAGAGGGTGACATAG
Source organism: Fragaria vesca subsp. vesca (assembly GCF_000184155.1). Lineage (NCBI taxonomy): Eukaryota > Viridiplantae > Streptophyta > Magnoliopsida > Rosales > Rosaceae > Fragaria > Fragaria vesca. The sequence continues at coordinate 58,779 of NW_004443414.1, forward strand.
CCAAGACTGCTTTCCGATCACGTTATGGTCATTATGAATTTGTGGTGATGCCTTTTGGACTTACTAATGCACCCGCGGCGTTCATAGATCTCATGAATAGGGTGTTTAGTCCATATCTTGATCGTTTCGTGATCGTATTCATAGATGATATCTTGGTTTACTCAAGAAGTGAGAAGGAGCATGCCAAGCATCTAAGAATAATATTGCGGACTTTGGAAAAGTCGCAGTTATTTGCTAAGTTTAGCAAGTGTGAGTTTTGGCTAGATAAAGTGGGGTTCTTGGGTCATGTGATTTCTGCAGAAGGAGTTAGTGTGGATCCCCAAAAGGTGGAAGCAGTGTCGAATTGGAGAAGACCCACCACTGTGACGGAGATTCGTAGTTTCTTGGGATTAGCAGGTTATTATCGGCGCTTTGTGAAAGATTTTTCAAAGATTGCTGCTCCTCTCACAAAGTTGACCAGGAAGGGGGTTAAGTTTGAATGGTCAGATCAGTGCGAGCAAAGTTTTCAAGAATTGAAGAATTGCTTGACAAGTGCTCCTGTTTTGGCACTTCCGGATGATAGTGGAGAATATATGGTCTATTGTGATGCTTCTAGACGGGGTCTAGGAGGAGTTTTGATGCAGCATGATCGAGTTATTGCTTACGCTTCTAGGCAATTGAAGCCGCATGAGGGGAATTATCCTACTCATGATCTGGAGCTTGCAGCGGTAGTTTTTGCTCTCAAGTTGTGGAGACACTATCTTTATGGAGCCAAGTGTCAGATATTTACCGATCACAAGAGTCTTCGGTATGTGTTCACTCAAAGAGAGCTTAATATGAGACAGAGAAGGTAGATGGAGTTAATCAATGATTATGATTGCACTATTGAGTATCATCCTGGAAAAGCTAATGTGGTAGCTGATGCTCTTAGTCGAAATCCCTCCATATCTTTATCTTATATAAAGATGGTTCGTGTTCCGCTTCTTTGTGAGTTGAGAGCTACATGAGTGGATTTATCAGTGGATGAGGTTGGTGCTTTGATAGCCAGTTTTCATGTGAGGCCAGTTTTGGTTGATAGAGTGCGGGAAGCACAGTATAATGATCCTTCCATAGTTCGATTGATGGAAAGAGCTTCGAATGGAGCCGCAGCCGATCATTTTTCAGTTAGAAGAGATGGGACTCTATTGTTTAAGAACCGGCTATGTGTTCCAAAAAGAAATGAAGAGTTGAAGAGTGAGATTATGGAGGAAGCTCATAGCTCTGCATATGCTGCTCATCCGGGTAGCACAAAAATGTATCGGATTTTGAAGGATTATTATTGGTGGCCAAACATGAAGAGGGAAATTGCAGCTTATGTGAGTAGATGTCTGATTTTGTCAGCAAGTCAAGGCTGAAAGGCAGAAGCCTTCTGGGTTGCTTGAGCCGTTGCCTATTCCAG
>NW_004443414.1:60215-61809 GCF_000184155.1 Fragaria vesca subsp. vesca
CTCACTCTAACGTTGTTAAATGTTTTCCCTGGCCCTTCGTTTAAATTGCCCAGTCTGCAGAGTTCGGGTTGGATCTAGTAGGAGGCGAGGCATAGTCACCCGCATTTCTGCCAGTTTTCGTCAGTAGGTTACCTGTTCAACCTACTCGTGTTTTCTTGCTTCCGCTTGTGTTTAGTAGCTCTGAATACTTTGGGATTATTGTATTTTATGTGTAGAATTTCTGAAGGATAATTATGTGATGTTCGGAAGTGTTGAATTAAGAGTGTAATATGAAATTTTCGAGTTAGGGTTGTCCATCTGCAAGGGAGATTTTCTTAATCTTTTCAGTAAATTTTCCTTGGAGGTGGTCCCCGCACGACTTACTCCGGGTTTCAGGGTGAAATTCGGGGTGGGTCGTGTCAGTTGGTATCAGAGCTATAGGTTTCCTTTTCCTGCTTCCTTGTCATTATTATATTTGCCTAAGTAGCATGTAGTGTCTATAGAGTGATGATCCGACCGCGGCGGATTCATTGGCATTTTATGCTTTTGATGCTATGTGTTATTAGGTATATGTGATTGTTGTGTTAGTCTTGTTTATGGACTACTAAATTTCTTCTTCCTCAGGTACTATGCCTCCTAGGCGCCCACGGCAACCCCGTGTGGCTACTTCGACCAATGCCGATGAGGGTAATGAGGTCAGGGGACTGGTTGATGATATTGGGAATATGCTAAGGGATGTCATGGATTGAGCTCTACAACCTCATACAGTGAAGAGGAGAGAAGTTTATGAGGCTGGAGCAAGAGAGTTCAAGGGTGCCAAGGGACCCCTTGATGCTTATACTTGGGTGGACAAAATGGAAAAGGCTTTTGCGAGCACAGATTTGCCAGAAGAAAGGAAGGTGAAGATGGCAGTAACTTTCCTGGATGATTCAGCACATCACTGGTGGTCGCTCGCTAGCAGGAATGTTGAGGATGCGCTGAATATGTCGTGGGAGCAGTTTAAGACGTTTTTCTTGGGGCAATATTTCAGTCCTGCCCACCGCAGCAGAATTCAGTCGGATTTCCTGAATATGAAGAAGAGGGATGATGAGGGTGTTATAAAGTTCCAGGAGAGATTCACTTCCTTGAGCTATCATGTGTCATATTTGGTTCCTGATGAGAGGACCAGGATGGAGATGTTCATTGGGGCACTTGGTGGAGTGTTTGCAGATAAGATGACGGGTGTTTACTACCCGACTTTCTCTGACGCTGTTCATGCAACCATGGCCATTGAGTCTATGGGGATTTATAGTGCTCGGCCACGAGATTTCGGTGGCCCTAGTCAGGATCCATCCAAGAAAGCTGCTTCATCATCCGCTTCAGGTTCATCAGCTGGTAGTAGCAGTAGTGGGGAATCAGGTTCTAATTCTCGGTTCAGGGTTAGAGGACGTCACAGGAGACCTGCTAGGAGCCAGTTGGGTAGGCAGCAGTCTGGGCAGTATGGTTCGGGTGGCAGTTTCCATGGTGGGTCATCCGGTAGCCAGACTTTTTCATATGGGCAGCAACAGCAGTTTTCTGGGTGCTTTGAGTGTGGTGGTCAGGACCACTTCAGGAGAGATTGCCCATTGTTGGCTCA